>NW_028263305.1:0-121000 GCF_982192425.1 Myodes glareolus
CACTTTAATTCACTGTGCGAAGTGAATGGAGTGTTGCTTCACTTTCTAAATGCTGTCCTTTCAGAGAAAATCACTTTCCTTTGAAAGTGCCTTAAGCTACTTACAAGCATTCACCAGAAACTCACATGCGTTTCTCTGAAAGAGAAGCAGTCTGTTCCAACACTTCAATTCACTGTGCGAAGTGAATGGAGTGTTGCTTCACTTTCTAAATGCTGTCCTTTCAGAGAAAATCACTTTCGTTTGAAAGTGCCTTAAGCTACTTACAAGCATTCACCAGAAACTCACATGCGTTTCTCTTAAAGAGAAGCAGTCTGTTCCAAAACTTCAATTCACTGTGCGAAGTGAATGGCGTGTTGCTTCAGTTTCTAAATGCTGTCCTTTCAGAGAAAATCACTTTCCTTTGAAAGTGCCTTAAGCAACTTGCAAGCATTCAAAAGAAACTCACATGCGTTTTTCTGAAAGAGAAACAGTCTGTTCCAACACTTCAATTCACTGTGCGAAGTGAATGGAGTGTTGCTTCACTTTCTAAATGCTGTCCTTTCAGAGAAAATCACTTTCCTTTGAATGTGCCTTAAGCTACTTGCAAGCATTCACAAGAAACACTAATGCATTTCTATGAAAGAGAAGCAGTCTGTTCCAACACTTCAATTTATTGTGCGAAGGGAATGGAATGTTGCTTCACTTTCTAAATGCTGTCCTTTCAGAGAAAATCACTTTCCTTTGAAAGTGCATTAAACTACTTTCAAGCATTCATAAAAAACTCACATGCGTTTCTCTGAAAGAGAAGCAGTCTGTTCCAACACTTCAATTCACTGTGCGAAGTGAATGGAGTGTTGCCTCACTTTCTAAATGCTGTCCTTTCAGAGAAAATCACTTTCCATTGAAAGTGCCTTAAACTACTTTCAAGCATTCACAAAAAACTCACATGCGTTTCTCTGAAAGAGAAGCAGTCTGTTCCAACACTTCAATTCACTGTGCGAAGTGAATGGAGTGTTGCTTCACTTTCTAAATGCTGTCCTTTCAGAGAAAATCCCTTTCCTTTGAATGTGCCTTAAGCTACTTACAAGCATTCAACAGAAACTCACATGCATTTCTCTGAAAGAGAAGC
Source organism: Myodes glareolus (assembly GCF_982192425.1). Lineage (NCBI taxonomy): Eukaryota > Metazoa > Chordata > Mammalia > Rodentia > Cricetidae > Myodes > Myodes glareolus. The sequence continues at coordinate 1,109 of NW_028263305.1, forward strand.
AGTCTGTTCCAACACTTCAATTCACTGTACAAAGTGAATGGAGTGTTGCTTCACTTTCTAAATGCTGTCCTTTCAGAAAAAATCACTTTCCTTTGAAAGTGCCTTAAGCTACTTACAAGCATTCAACTTAAACTCACATGCATTTCTCTGAAAGAGAAGCAGTCTGTTCCAACACTTCAATTCACTGTGCGAAGTGAATGGAGTGTTGCTTCACTTTCTAAATGCTGTCCTTTCAGAGAAAATCACTTTCCTTTGAAAGTGCCTTAAGCTACTTACAAGCATTCACCAGAAATCACATGCGTTTCTCTGAAAGAGAAGCAGTCTGTTCCAATACTTCAATTCACTCTGCGAAGTGAATGGAGTGTTGCTTCACTTTCTAAATGCTGTCCTTTAAGAGAAAATCACTTTCCTTTGAAAGTGCCTTAAGCTACTTGCAAGCATCAGGAATAAACGCACATGCGTTTCTCTGAAAGAGAAGCAGTCTGTTCCAACACTTCAATTCACTGTGCGAAGTGAATGGAGTGTTGCTTCACTTTCTAAATGCTGTCCTTTCAGAGAAAATCACTTTCCTTTGAATGTGCCTTAAGCTACTTGCAAGCATTCACAAGAAACACTAATGCATTTCTATGAAAGAGAAGCAGTCTGTTCCAACACTTCAATTTATTGTGCGAAGGGAATGGAATGTTGCTTCACTTTCTAAATGCTGTCCTTTCAGAGAAAATCACTTTCCTTTGAAAGTGCATTAAACTACTTTCAAGCATTCATAAAAAACTCACATGCGTTTCTCTGAAAGAGAAGCAGTCTGTTCCAACACTTCAATTCACTGTGCGAAGTGAATGGAGTGTTGCCTCACTTTCTAAATGCTGTCCTTTCAGAGAAAATCACTTTCCATTGAAAGTGCCTTAAACTACTTTCAAGCATTCACAAAAAACTCACATGCGTTTCTCTGAAAGAGAAGCAGTCTGTTCCAACACTTCAATTCACTGTGCGAAGTGAATGGAGTGTTGCTTCAGTTTCTAAATGCTGTCCTTTCAGAGAAAATCCCTTTCCTTTGAATGTGCCTTAAGCTACTTACAAGCATTCAACAGAAACTCACATGCATTTCTCTGAAAGAGAAGCAGTCTGTTCCAACACTTCAATTCACTGTACAAAGTGAATGGAGTGTTGCTTCACTTTCTAAATGCTGTCCTTTCAGAGAAAATCACTTTCCTTTGAAAGTGCCTTAAACTACTTTCAAGCATTCACAAAAAACTCACATGCGTTTCTCTGAAAGACAAGCAGTGTGTTCCAACACTTCAATTCACTGTGCGAAGTAAATGGAGTGTTGCTTCAGTTTCTAAATGATGTCCTTTCAGAGAAAATCACTTTCCTTTGAAAGTGCCTTAAGCGACTTGCAATAATTCACAAGAAACTCACATGCGCTTCTCTGAAAGTGAAGTAGTCTATTCCAACACTTCAATTCACTGTGCGAAGTGAATGGAGTGTTTCTTCACTTTTTAAATGCTGTCCTTTCAGAGAAAATCACTTTCCTTTGAAAGTGCCTTAAGCTACTTACAAGCATTCACCAGAAACTCACATGCGTTTCTCTGAAAGAGAAGCAGTCTGTTCCAACACTTCAATTCACTGTGCGAAGTGAATGGAGTGTTGCTTCACTTTCTAAATGCTGTCCTTTCAGAGAAAATCACTTTCGTTTGAAAGTGCCTTAAGCTACTTACAAGCATTCACCAGAAACTCACATGCGTTTCTCTTAAAGAGAAGCAGTCTGTTCCAAAACTTCAATTCACTGTGCGAAGTGAATGGCGTGTTGCTTCAGTTTCTAAATGCTGTCCTTTCAGAGAAAATCACTTTCATTTGAAAGTGCCTTAAGCAACTTGCAAGCATTCAAAAGAAACTCACATGCGTTTTTCTGAAAGAGAAACAGTCTGTTCCAACACTTCAATTCACTGTGCGAAGGGAATGGAGTGTTGCTTCACTTTCTAAATGCTGTCCTTTCAGAGAAAATCACTTTCCTTTGAAAGTGCATTAAACTACTTTCAAGCATTCATAAAAAACTCACATGCGCTTCTCTGAAAGTGAAGTAGTCTATTCCAACACTTCAATTCACTGTGCGAAGTGAATGGAGTGTTGCTTCACTTTCTAAATGCTGTCCTTTCAGAGAAAATCACTTTCCTTTGAAAGTGCCTTAAGCTACTTACAAGCATTCACCAGAAACTCACATGCGTTTCTCTGAAAGAGAAGCAGTCTGTTCCAACACTTCAATTCACTGTGCGAAGTGAATGGAGTGTTGCTTCACTTTCTAAATGCTGTCCTTTCAGAGAAAATCACTTTCGTTTGAAAGTGCCTTAAGCTACTTACAAGCATTCACCAGAAACTCACATGCGTTTCTCTGAAAGAGAAGCAGTCTGTTCCAAAACTTCAATTCACTGTGCGAAGTGAATGGCGTGTTGCTTCAGTTTCTAAATGCTGTCCTTTCAGAGAAAATCACTTTCCTTTGAAAGTGCCTTAAGCAACTTGCAAGCATTCAAAAGAAACTCACATGCGTTTTTCTGAAAGAGAAGCAGTCTGTTCCAACACTTCAATTCACTGTGCGAAGTGAATGGAGTGTTGCTTCACTTTCTAAATGCTGTCCTTTCAGAGAAAATCACTTTCCTTTGAACGTGCCTTAAGCTACTTACAAGCATTCACCAGAAACTCACATGCGTTTCTCTGAAAGAGAAGCAGTCTGTTCCAATACTTCAATTCACACTGCGAAGTGAATGGAGTGTTGCTTCACTTTCTAAATGCTGTCCTTTCAGAGAAAATCACTTTCCTTTGAAAGTGCCTTAAGCTACTTACAAGCATTCAACAGAAACTCACATGCATTTCTCTGAAAGAGAAGCAGTCTGTTCCAACACTTCAATTAACTGTGCGAAGTGAATGGAGTGTTGCTTCACTTTCTAAATGCTGTCCTTTCAGAGAAAATCACCTTCCTTTGAAAGTGCCTTAAGCTACTTACAAGCATTCACCAGAAACTCACATGCGTTTCTCTGAAAGAGAAACAGTCTGTTCCAACACTTCAATTCACTGTGCGAAGTGAATGGAGTGTTGCTTCACTTTCTAAATGCTGTCCTTTCAGAGAAAATCACTTTCCTTTGAAAGTGCCTTAAGCTACTTGCAAGCATCAGGAAGAAACTCACATGCGTTTCTCTGAAAGAGAAGCAGTCTGTTCCAACACTTCAATTCACTGTGCGAAGTGAATGGAGTGTTGCTTCACTTTCTAAATGCTGTCCTTTCAGAGAAAATCACTTTCCTTTGAAAGTGCCTTAAGCTATTTGCAAGCATTAGGAAGAAACTCACATGCGTTTCTCTGAAAGAGAAGCAGTCTGTTCCAACACTTCAATTCACTGTGCGAAGTGAATGGAGTGTTGCCTCACTTTCTAAATGCTGTCCTTTCAGAGAAAATCACTTTCCATTGAAAGTGCCTTAAACTACTTTCAAGCATTCACAAAAAACTCACATGCGTTTCTCTGAAAGAGAAGCAGTCTGTTCCAACACTTCATTTCACTGTGCGAAGTGAATGGAGTGTTGCTTCACTTTCTAAATGCTGTCCTTTCAGAGAAAATCACTTTCCTTTGAAAGTGCCTTAAGCAACTTGCAAGCATTCACAAGAAACACTAATGCGTTTCTATGAATGAGAAGCACTCTGTTCCAAAACTTCAATTCACTGCACGAAGGGAATGGAGTGTTGCTTCACTTTCTAAATGCTGTCCTTTCAGAGAAAATCACTTTCCTTTGAAAGTGCCTTAAGCTACTTACAAGCATTCACCAGAAACTCACATGCGTTTCTCTGAAAGAGAAGCAGTCTGTTCCAACACTTCAATTTATTGTGCGAAGGGAATGGAATGTTGCTTCACTTTCTAAATGCTGTCCTTTCAGAGAAAATCACTTTCCTTTGAAAGTGCATTAAACTACTTTCAAGCATTCATAAAAAACTCACATGCGTTTCTCTGAAAGAGAAGCAGTCTGTTCCAACACTTCAATTCACTGTGCGAAGTGAATGGAGTGTTGCCTCACTTTCTAAATGCTGTCCTTTCAGAGAAAATCACTTTCCATTGAAAGTGCCTTAAACTACTTTCAAGCATTCACAAAAAACTCACATGCGTTTCTCTGAAAGAGAAGCAGTCTGTTCCAACACTTCAATTCACTGTGCGAAGTGAATGGAGTGTTGCTTCAGTTTCTAAATGCTGTCCTTTCAGAGAAAATCCCTTTCCTTTGAATGTGCCTTAAGCTACTTACAAGCATTCAACAGAAACTCACATGCATTTCTCTGAAAGAGAAGCAGTCTGTTCCAACACTTCAATTCACTGTACAAAGTGAATGGAGTGTTGCTTCACTTTCTAAATGCTGTCCTTTCAGAGAAAATCACTTTCCTTTGAAAGTGCCTTAAACTACTTTCAAGCATTCACAAAAAACTCACATGCGTTTCTCTGAAAGACAAGCAGTGTGTTCCAACACTTCAATTCACTGTGCGAAGTAAATGGAGTGTTGCTTCAGTTTCTAAATGATGTCCTTTCAGAGAAAATCACTTTCCTTTGAAAGTGCCTTAAGCGACTTGCAATAATTCACAAGAAACTCACATGCGCTTCTCTGAAAGTGAAGTAGTCTATTCCAACACTTCAATTCACTGTGCGAAGTGAATGGAGTGTTTCTTCACTTTCTAAATGCTGTCCTTTCAGAGAAAATCACTTTCCTTTGAAAGTGCCTTAAGCTACTTACAAGCATTCACCAGAAACTCACATGCGTTTCTCTGAAAGAGAAGCAGTCTGTTCCAACACTTCAATTCACTGTGCGAAGTGAATGGAGTGTTGCTTCACTTTCTAAATGCTGCCCTTTCAGAGAAAATCACTTTCGTTTGAAAGTGCCTTAAGCTACTTACAAGCATTCACCAGAAACTCACATGCGTTTCTCTTAAAGAGAAGCAGTCTGTTCCAAAACTTCAATTCACTGTGCGAAGTGAATGGCGTGTTGCTTCAGTTTCTAAATGCTGTCCTTTCAGAGAAAATCACTTTCATTTGAAAGTGCCTTAAGCAACTTGCAAGCATTCAAAAGAAACTCACATGCGTTTTTCTGAAAGAGAAACAGTCTGTTCCAACACTTCAATTCACTGTGCGAAGGGAATGGAGTGTTGCTTCACTTTCTAAATGCTGTCCTTTCAGAGAAAATCACTTTCCTTTGAAAGTGCATTAAACTACTTTCAAGCATTCATAAAAAACTCACATGCGCTTCTCTGAAAGTGAAGTAGTCTATTCCAACACTTCAATTCACTGTGCGAAGTGAATGGAGTGTTGCTTCACTTTCTAAATGCTGTCCTTTCAGAGAAAATCACTTTCCTTTGAAAGTGCCTTAAGCTACTTACAAGCATTCACCAGAAACTCACATGCGTTTCTCTGAAAGAGAAGCAGTCTGTTCCAACACTTCAATTCACTGTGCGAAGTGAATGGAGTGTTGCTTCACTTTCTAAATGCTGTCCTTTCAGAGAAAATCACTTTCGTTTGAAAGTGCCTTAAGCTACTTACAAGCATTCACCAGAAACTCACATGCGTTTCTCTGAAAGAGAAGCAGTCTGTTCCAAAACTTCAATTCACTGTGCGAAGTGAATGGCGTGTTGCTTCAGTTTCTAAATGCTGTCCTTTCAGAGAAAATCACTTTCCTTTGAAAGTGCCTTAAGCAACTTGCAAGCATTCAAAAGAAACTCACATGCGTTTTTCTGAAAGAGAAGCAGTCTGTTCCAACACTTCAATTCACTGTGCGAAGTGAATGGAGTGTTGCTTCACTTTCTAAATGCTGTCCTTTCAGAGAAAATCACTTTCCTTTGAACGTGCCTTAAGCTACTTACAAGCATTCACCAGAAACTCACATGCGTTTCTCTGAAAGAGAAGCAGTCTGTTCCAATACTTCAATTCACTCTGCGAAGTGAATGGAGTGTTGCTTCACTTTCTAAATGCTGTCCTTTCAGAGAAAATCACTTTCCTTTGAAAGTGCCTTAAGCTACTTACAAGCATTCAACAGAAACTCACATGCATTTCTCTGAAAGAGAAGCAGTCTGTTCCAACACTTCAATTAACTGTGCGAAGTGAATGGAGTGTTGCTTCACTTTCTAAATGCTGTCCTTTCAGAGAAAATCACCTTCCTTTGAAAGTGCCTTAAGCTACTTACAAGCATTCACCAGAAACTCACATGCGTTTCTCTGAAAGAGAAACAGTCTGTTCCAACACTTCAATTCACTGTGCGAAGTGAATGGAGTGTTGCTTCACTTTCTAAATGCTGTCCTTTCAGAGAAAATCACTTTCCTTTGAAAGTGCCTTAAGCTACTTGCAAGCATCAGGAAGAAACTCACATGCGTTTCTCTGAAAGAGAAACAGTCTGTTCCAACACTTCAATTCACTGTGCGAAGTGAATGGAGTGTTGCTTCACTTTCTAAATGCTGTCCTTTCAGAGAAAATCACTTTCCTTTGAAAGTGCCTTAAGCTATTTGCAAGCATTAGGAAGAAACTCACATGCGTTTCTCTGAAAGAGAAGCAGTCTGTTCCAACACTTCAATTCACTGTGCGAAGTGAATGGAGTGTTGCCTCACTTTCTAAATGCTGTCCTTTCAGAGAAAATCACTTTCAATTGAAAGTGCCTTAAACTACTTTCAAGCATTCACAAAAAACTCACATGCGTTTCTCTGAAAGAGAAGCAGTCTGTTCCAACACTTCATTTCACTGTGCGAAGTGAATGGAGTGTTGCTTCACTTTCTAAATGCTGTCCTTTCAGAGAAAATCACTTTCCTTTGAAAGTGCCTTAAGCAACTTGCAAGCATTCACAAGAAACACTAATGCGTTTCTATGAATGAGAAGCACTCTGTTCCAAAACTTCAATTCACTGCACGAAGGGAATGGAGTGTTGCTTCACTTTCTAAATGCTGTCCTTTCAGAGAAAATCACTTTCCTTTGAAAGTGCCTTAAGCTACTTACAAGCATTCACCAGAAACTCACATGCGTTTCTCTGAAAGAGAAGCAGTCTGTTCCAACACTTCAATTCACGGTGCGAAGTGAATGGAGTGTTGCTTCACTTTCTAAATGCTGTCCTTTCAGAGAAAATCACTTTCCTTTGAAAGTGCCTTAAGCTACTTACAAGCATTCACCAGAAACTCACATGCGTTTCTCTTAAAGAGAAGCAGTCTGTTCCAACACTTCAATTCACTGTGCGAAGTGAATGGAGTGTTGCTTCACTTTCTAAATGCTGTCCTTTAAGAGAAAATCACTTTCCTTTGAAAGTGCCTTAAGCTACTTGCAAGCATCAGGAAGAAACTCACATGCGTTTCTCTAAAAAGAAGCAGTCTGTTCCAACACTTCAATTCACTGTGCGAAGTGAATGGAGTGTTGCTTCACTTTCTAAATGCTGTCCTTTCAGAGAAAATCACTTTCCTTTGAATGTGCCTTAAGCTACTTGCAAGCATTCACAAGAAACACTAATGCGTTTCTATGAAAGAGAAGCAGTCTTTTCCAACACTTCAATTTATTGTGCGAAGGGAATGGAGTGTTGCTTCACTTTCTAAATGCTGTCCTTTCAGAGAAAATCACTTTCCTTTGAAAGTGCATTAAACTACTTTCAAGCATTCATAAAAAACTCACATGCGTTTCTCTGAAAGAGAAGCAGTCTGTTCCAACACTTCAATTCACTGTGCGAAGTGAATGGAGTGTTGCCTCACTTTCTAAATGCTGTCCTTTCAGAGAAAATCACTTTCCATTGAAAGTGCCTTAAACAACTTTCAAGCATTCACAAAAAACTCACATGCGTTTCTCTGAAAGAGAAGCAGTCTGTTCCAACACTTCAATTCACTGTGCGAAGTGAATGGAGTGTTGCTTCAGTTTCTAAATGCTGTCCTTTCAGAGAAAATCCCTTTCCTTTGAATGTGCCTTAAGCTACTTACAAGCATTCAACAGAAACTCACATGCATTTCTCTGAAAGAGAAGCAGTCTGTTCCAACACTTCAATTCACTGTACAAAGTGAATGGAGTGTTGCTTCACTTTCTAAATGCTGTCCTTTCAGAGAAAATCACTTTCCTTTGAAAGTGCCTTAAGCTACTTACAAGCATTCACCAGAAACTCACATGCGTTTCTCTGAAAGAGAAGCAGTCTGTTCCAACACTTCAATTCACTGTGCGAAGTGAATGGCGTGTTGCTTCAGTTTCTAAATGCTGTCCTTTCAGAGAAAATCACTTTCCTTTGAAAGTGCCTTAAGCAACTTGCAAGCATTCAAAAGAAACTCACATGCGTTTCTCTGAAAGAGAAGCAGTCTGTTCCAACACTTCAATTCACTGTGCGAAGTGAATGGAGTGTTGCTTCACTTTCTAAATGCTGTCCTTTCAGAGAAAATCACTTTCCTTTGAACGTGCCTTAAGCTACTTACAAGCATTCACCAGAAACTCACATGCGTTTCTCTGAAAGAGAAGCAGTCTGTTCCAATACTTCAATTCACTCTGCGAAGTGAATGGAGTGTTGCTTCACTTTCTAAATGCTGTCCTTTCAGAGAAAATCACTTTCCTTTGAAAGTGCCTTAAGCTACTTACAAGCATTCAACAGAAACTCACATGCATTTCTCTGAAAGAGAAGCAGTCTGTTCCAACACTTCAATTAACTGTGCGAAGTGAATGGAGTGTTGCTTCACTTTCTAAATGCTGTCCTTTCAGAGAAAATCACTTTCCTTTGAAAGTGCCTTAAGCTACTTACAAGCATTCACCAGAAACTCACATGCGTTTCTCTGAAAGAGAAGCAGTCTGTTCCAACACTTCAATTCACTGTGCGAAGTGAATGGAGTGTTGTTTCACTTTCTAAAGGCTGTCCTTTCAGAGAAAATCACTTTCCTTTGAAAGTGCCTTATGCTACTTACAAGCATTCACCAGAAACTCACATGCGTTTCTCTGAAAGAGAAGCAGTCTGTTCCAATACTTCAATTCACTCTGCGAAGTGAATGGAGTGTTGCTTCACTTTCTAAATGCTGTCCTTTCAGAGAAAATCACTTTCTTTGGAAAGTGCCTTAAGCTACTTACAAGCATTCAACTTAAACTCACATGCATTTCTCTGAAAGAGAAGCAGTCTGTTCTAACACTTCAATTCACTGTGCGAAGTGAATGGAGTGTTGCTTCACTTTCTAAATGCTGTCCTTTCAGAGAAAATCACTTTCCTTTGAAAGTGCCTTAAGCTACTTACAAGCATTCACCAGAAACTCACATGCGTTTCTCTGATAGAGAAGCAGTCTGTTCCAACACTTCAATTCACTGTGCGAAGTGAATGGAGTGTTGCTTCACTTTCTAAATGCTGTCCTTTCAGAGAAAATCACTTTCCTTTGAAAGTGCCTTAAGCTACCTGCAAGCATCAGGAAGAAACTCACATGCGTTTCTCTGAAAGAGAAGCAGTCTGTTCCAACACTTCAATTCACTGTGCGAAGTGAATGGAGTGTTGCTTCACTTTCTAAATGCTGTCCTTTAAGAGAAAATCGAGAAAATCACTTTCCTTTGAAAGTGCCTTAAGCTACTTGCAAGCATCAGGAAGAAACTCACATGCGTTTCTCTGAAAGAGAAGCAGTCTGTTCCAACACTTCAATTCACTGTGCGAAGTGAATGGAGTGTTGCTTCACTTTCTAAATGCTGTCCTTTCAGAGAAAATCACTTTCCTTTGAATGTGCCTTAAGCTACTTGCAAGCATTCACAAGAAACACTAATGCGTTTCTATGAAAGAGAAGCAGTCTGTTCCAACACTTCAATTTATTGTGCGAAGGGAATGGAGTGTTGCTTCACTTTCTAAATGCTGTCCTTTCAGAGAAAATCACTTTCCTTTGAAAGTGCCTTAAGCTACTTACAAGCATTCAACTTAAACTCACATGCATTTCTCTGAAAGAGAAGCAGTCTGTTCCAACACTTCAATTCACTGTGCGAAGTGAATGGAGTGTTGCCTCACTTTGTAAATGCTGTCCTTTCAGAGAAAATCACTTTCCATTGAAAGTGCCTTAAACTACTTTCAAGCATTCACAAAAAACTCACATGCGTTTCTCTGAAAGAGAAGCAGTCTGTTCCAACACTTCAATTCACTGTGCGAAGTGAATGGAGTGTTGCTTCAGTTTCTAAATGCTGTCCTTTCAGAGAAAATCCCTTTCCTTTGAATGTGCCTTAAGCTACTTACAAGCATTCAACAGAAACTCACATGCATTTCTCTGAAAGAGAAGCAGTCTGTTCCAACACTTCAATTCACTGTACAAAGTGAATGGAGTGTTGCTTCACTTTCTAAATGCTGTCCTTTCAGAGAAAATCACTTTCCTTTGAAAGTGCCTTAAGCTACTTACAAGCATTCAACTTAAACTCACATGCATTTCTCTGAAAGAGAAGCAGTCTGTTCCAACACTTCAATTCACTGTGCGAAGTGAATGGAGTGTTGCTTCACTTTCTAAATGCTGTCCTTTCAGAGAAAATCACTTTCCTTTGAAAGTGCCTTAAGCTACTTACAAGCATTCACCAGAAATCACATGCGTTTCTCTGAAAGAGAAGCAGTCTGTTCCAATACTTCAATTCACTCTGCGAAGTGAATGGAGTGTTGCTTCACTTTCTAAATGCTGTCCTTTCAGAGAAAATCACTTTCTTTGGAAAGTGCCTTAAGCTACTTACAAGCATTCAACTTAAACTCACATGCATTTCTCTGAAAGAGAAGCAGTCTGTTCTAACACTTCAATTCACTGTGCGAAGTGAATGGAGTGTTGCTTCACTTTCTAAATGCTGTTTTTCAGAGAAAATCACTTTCCTTTGAAAGTGCCTTAAGCTACTTACAAGCATTCACCAGAAACTCACATGCGTTTCTCTGATAGAGAAGCAGTCTGTTCCAACACTTCAATTCACTGTGCGAAGTGAATGGAGTGTTGATTCACTTTCTAAATGCTGTCCTTTAAGAGAAAATCACTTTCCTTTGAAAGTGCCTTAAGCTACTTGCAAGCATCAGGAAGAAACGCACATGCGTTTCTCTGAAAGAGAAGCAGTCTGTTCCAACACTTCAATTCACTGTGCGAAGTGAATGGAGTGTTGCTTCACTTTCTAAATGCTGTCCTTTCAGAGAAAATCACTTTCCTTTGAATGTGCCTTAAGCTACTTGCAAGCATTCACAAGAAACACTAATGCCTTTCTATGAAAGAGAAGCAGTCTGTTCCAACACTTCAATTTATTGTGCGAAGGGAATGGAATGTTGCTTCACTTTCTAAATGCTGTCCTTTCAGAGAAAATCACTTTCCTTTGAAAGTGCATTAAACTACTTTCAAGCATTCATAAAAAACTCACATGCGTTTCTCTGAAAGAGAAGCAGTCTGTTCCAACACTTCAATTCACTGTGCGAAGTGAATGGAGTGTTGCCTCACTTTCTAAATGCTGTCCTTTCAGAGAAAATCACTTTCCATTGAAAGTGCCTTAAACTACTTTCAAGCATTCACAAAAAACTCACATGCGTTTCTCTGAAAGAGAAGCAGTCTGTTCCAACACTTCAATTCACTGTGCGAAGTGAATGGAGTGTTGCTTCAGTTTCTAAATGCTGTCCTTTCAGAGAAAATCCCTTTCCTTTGAATGTGCCTTAAGCTACTTACAAGCATTCAACAGAAACTCACATGCATTTCTCTGAAAGAGAAGCAGTCTGTTCCAACACTTCAATTCACTGTACAAAGTGAATGGAGTGTTGCTTCACTTTCTAAATGCTGTCCTTTCAGAGAAAATCACTTTCCTTTGAAAGTGCCTTAAACTACTTTCAAGCATTCACAAAAAACTCACATGCGTTTCTCTGAAAGAGAAGCAGTCTGTTCCAACACTTCAATTCACTGTGCGAAGTGAATGGAGTGTTGCTTCAGTTTCTAAATGCTGTCCTTTCAGAGAAAATCACTTTCCTTTGAAAGTGCCTTAAGCGACTTGCAATAATTCACAAGAAACTCACATGCGCTTCTCTGAAAGTGAAGTAGTCTATTCCAACACTTCAATTCACTGTGCGAAGTGAATGGAGTGTTGCTTCACTTTCTAAATGCTGTCCTTTCAGAGAAAATCACTTTCCTTTGAAAGTGCCTTAAGCTACTTACAAGCATTCACCAGAAACTCACATGCGTTTCTCTGAAAGAGAAGCAGTCTGTTCCAACACTTCAATTCACTGTGCGAAGTGAATGGAGTGTTGCTTCACTTTCTAAATGCTGTCCTTTCAGAGAAAATCACTTTCGTTTGAAAGTGCCTTAAGCTACTTACAAGCATTCACCAGGAACTCACATGCGTTTCTCTTAAAGAGAAGCAGTCTGTTCCAAAACTTCAATTCACTGTGCGAAGTGAATGGCGTGTTGCTTCAGTTTCTAAATGCTGTCCTTTCAGAGAAAATCACTTTTCTTTGAAAGTGCCTTAAGCAACTTGCAAGCATTCAAAAGAAACTCACATGCGTTTTTCTGAAAGAGAAGCAGTCTGTTCCAACACTTCAATTCACTGTGCGAAGTGAATGGAGTGTTGCTTCACTTTCTAAATGCTGTCCTTTCAGAGAAAATCACTTTCCTTTGAACGTGCCTTAAGCTACTTACAAGCATTCACCAGAAACTCACATGTGTTTCTCTGAAAGAGAAGCAGTCTGTTCCAATACTTCAATTCACTCTGCGAAGTGAATGGAGTGTTGCTTCACTTTCTAAATGCTGTCCTTTCAGAGAAAATCACTTTCCTTTGAAAGTGCCTTAAGCTACTTACAAGCATTCAACAGAAACTCACATGCATTTCTCTGAAAGAGAAGCAGTCTGTTCCAACACTTCAATTAACTGTGCGAAGTGAATGGAGTGTTGCTTCACTTTCTAAATGCTGTCCTTTCAGAGAAAATCACTTTCCTTTGAAAGTGCCTTAAGTTACTTACAAGCATTCACCAGAAACTCACATGCGTTTCTCTGAAATAGAAGCAGTCTGTTCCAACACTTCAATTCACTGTGCGAAGTGAATGGAGTGTTGCTTCACTTTCTAAATGCTGTCCTTTCAGAGAAAATCACTTTCCTTTGAAAGTGCCTTAAGCTACTTACAAGCATTCACCAGAAACTCACATGCGTTTCTCTGAAAGAGAAGCAGTCTGTTCCAATACTTCAATTCACTGTGCGAAGTGAATGGAGTGTTGCTTCACTTTCTAAATGCTGTCCTTTCAGAGAAAATCACTTTCTTTGGAATGTGCCTTAAGCTACTTACAAGCATTCAACTTAAACTCAAATGCATTTCTCTGAAAGAGAAGCAGTCTGTTCTAACACTTCAATTCACTGTGCGAAGTGAATGGAGTGTTGCTTCACTTTCTAAATGCTGTCCTTTCAGAGAAAATCACTTTCCTTTGAAAGTGCCTTAAGCTACTTACAAGCATTCACCAGAAACTCACATGCGTTTCTCTGATAGAGAAGCAGTCTGTTCCAACACTTCAATTCACTGTGCGAAGTGAATGGAGTGTTGCGTCACTTTCTAAATGCTGTCCTTTCAGAGAAAATCACTTTCCTTTGAAAGTGCCTTAAGCTACTTGCAAGCATCAGGAAGAAACTCACATGCGTTTCTCTGAAAGAGAAGCAGTCTGTTCCAACACTTCAATTCACTGTGCGAAGTGAATGGAGTGTTGCTTCACTTTCTAAATGCTGTCCTTTCAGAGAAAATCACTTTCCTTTGAATGTGCCTTAAGCTACTTGCAAGCATTCACAAGAAACACTAATGCGTTTCTATGAAAGAGAAGCAGTCTGTTCCAACACTTCAATTTATTGTGCGAAGGGAATGGAGTGTTGCTTCACTTTCTAAATGCTGTCCTTTCAGAGAAAATCACTTTCCTTTGAAAGTGCATTAAACTACTTTCAAGCATTCATAAAAAACTCACATGCGTTTCTCTGAAAGAGAAGCAGTCTGTTCCAACACTTCAATTCACTGTGCGAAGTGAATGGAGTGTTGCCTCACTTTCTAAATGCTGTCCTTTCAGAGAAAATCACTTTCCATTGAAAGTGCCTTAAACTACTTTCAAGCATTCACAAAAAACTCACATGCGTTTCTCTGAAAGAGAAGCAGTCTGTTCCAACACTTCAATTCACTGTGCGAAGTGAATGCAGTGTTGCTTCACTTTCTAAATGCTGTCCTTCCAGAGAAAATCCCTTTCCTTTGAATGTGCCTTAAGCTACTTACAAGCATTCAACAGAAACTCACATGCATTTCTCTGAAAGAGAAGCAGTCTGTTCCAACACTTCAATTCACTGTGCGAAGTGAATGGCGTGTTGCTTCACTTTCTAAATGCTGTCCTTTCAGAGAAAATCACTTTCCTTTGAAAGTGCCTTAAGCAACTTGCAAGCATTCAAAAGAAACTCACATGCGTTTCTCTGAAAGAGAAGCAGTCTGTTCCAACACTTCAATTCACTGTGCGAAGTGAATGGAGTGTTGCTTCACTTTCTAAATGCTGTCCTTTCAGAGAAAATCACTTTCCTTTGAACGTGCCTTAAGCTACTTACAAGCATTCACCAGAAACTCACATGCGTTTCTCTGAAAGAGAAGCAGTCTGTTCCAATACTTCAATTCACTCTGCGAAGTGAATGGAGTGTTGCTTCACTTTCTAAATGCTGTCCTTTCAGAGAAAATCACTTTCTTTGGAAAGTGCCTTAAGCTACTTACAAGCATTCAACAGAAACTCACATGCATTTCTCTGAAAGAGAAGCAGTCTGTTCCAACACTTCAATTAACTGTGCGAAGTGAATGGAGTGTTGCTTCACTTCCTAAATGCTGTCCTTTCAGAGAAAATCACTTTCCTTTGAAAGTGCCTTAAGCTACTTACAAGCATTCACCAGAAACTCACATGCGTTTCTCTGAAAGAGAAGCAGTCTGTTCCAACACTTCAATTCACTGTGCGAAGTGAATGGAGTGTTGCTTCACTTTCTAAATGCTGTCCTTTCAGAGAAAATCACTTTCCTTTGAAAGTGCCTTAAGCTACTTACAAGCATTAACCAGAAACTCACATGCGTTTCTCTGAAAGAGAAGCAGTCTGTTCCAATACTTCAATTCACTCTGCGAAGTGAATGGAGTGTTGCTTCACTTTCTAAATGCTGTCCTTTCAGAGAAAATCACTTTCTTTGGAAAGTGCCTTAAGCTACTTACAAGCATTCAACTTAAACTCACATGCATTTCTCTGAAAGAGAAGCAGTCTGTTCTAACACGTCAATTCACTGTGCGAAGTGAATGGAGTGTTGCTTCACTTTCTAAATGCTGTCCTTTCAGAGAAAATCACTTTCCTTTGAAAGTGCCTTAAGCTACTTACAAGCATTCACCAGAAACTCACATGCGTTTCTCTGATAGAGAAGCAGTCTGTTCCAACTCTTCAATTCACTGTGCGAAGTGAATGGAGTGTTGCTTCACTTTCTAAATGCTGTCCTTTCAGAGAAAATCACTTTCCTTTGAAAGTGCCTTAAGCTACTTGCAAGCATCAGGAAGAAACTCACATGCGTTTCTCTGAAAGAGAAGCAGTCTGTTCCAACACTTCAATTCACTGTGCGAAGTGAATGGAGTGTTGCTTCACTTTCTAAATGCTGTCCTTTCAGAGAAAATCACTTTCCTTTGAATGTGCCTTAAGTTACTTGCAAGCATTCACAAGAAACACTAATGCATTTCTATGAAAGAGAAGCAGTCTGTTCCAACACTTCAATTCACTGTGCGAAGTGAATGGAGTGTTGCTTCACTTTCTAAATGCTGTCCTTTCAGAGAAAATCACTTTCCTTTGAAAGTGCATTAAACTACTTTCAAGCATTCATAAAAAACTCACATGCGTTTCTCTGAAAGAGAAGCAGTCTGTTCCAACACTTCAATTCACTGTGCGAAGTGAATGGAGTGTTGCCTCACTTTCTAAATGCTGTCCTTTCAGAGAAAATCACTTTCCATTGAAAGTGCCTTAAACTACTTTCAAGCATTCACAAAAAACCCACATGCGTTTCTCTGAAAGAGAAGGAGTCTGTTCCAACACTTCAATTCACTGTGCGAAGTGAATGGAGTGTTGCTTCACTTTCTAAATGCTGTCCTTTCAGAGAAAATCACTTTCCTTTGAAAGTGCCTTAAGCAACTTACAAGCATTCAACAGAAACTCACATGCATTTCTCTGAAAGAGAAGCAGTCTGTTCCAACACTTCAATTCACTGTACAAAGTGAATGGAGTGTTGCTTCACTTTCTAAATGCTGTCCTTTCAGAGAAAATCACTTTCCTTTGAAAGTGCCTTAAACTACTTTCAAGCATTCACAAAAAACTCACATGCGTTTCTCTGAAAGACAAGCAGTGTGTTCCAACACTTCAATTCACTGTGCGAAGTGAATGGAGTGTTGCTTCAGTTTCTAAATGCTGTCCTTTCAGAGAAAATCACTTTCCTTTGAAAGTGCCTTAAGCGACTTGCAATAATTCACAAGAAACTCACATGCGCTTCTCTGAAAGTGAAGTAGTCTATTCCAACACTTCAATTCACTGTGCGAAGTGAATGGAGTGTTGCTTCACTTTCTAAATGCTGTCCTTTCAGAGAAAATCACTTTCCTTTGAAAGTGCCTTAAGCTACTTACAAGCATTCACCAGAAACTCACATGCGTTTCTCTGAAAGAGAAGCAGTCTGTTCCAACACTTCAATTCACTGTGCGAAGTGAATGGAGTGTTGCTTCACTTTCTAAATGCTGTCCTTTCAGAGAAAATCACTTTCGTTTGAAAGTGCCTTAAGCTACTTACAAGCATTCACCAGAAACTCACATGCGTTTCTCTTAAAGAGAAGCAGTCTGTTCCAAAACTTCAATTCACTGTGCGAAGTGAATGGCGTGTTGCTTCAGTTTCTAAATGCTGTCCTTTCAGAGAAAATCACTTTCCTTTGAAAGTGCCTTAAGCAACTTGCAAGCATTCAAAAGAAACTCACATGCGTTTTTCTGAAAGAGAAGCAGTCTGTTCCAACACTTCAATTCACTGTGCGAAGTGAATGGAGTGTTGCTTCACTTTCTAAATGCTGTCCTTTCAGAGAAAATCACTTTCCTTTGAACGTGCCTTAAGCTACTTACAAGCATTCACCAGAAACTCACATGCATTTCTCTGAAAGAGAAGCAGTCTGTTCCAACACTTCAATTCACTGTGCGAAGTGAATGGAGTGTTGCTTCAGTTTCTAAATGCTGTCCTTTCAGAGAAAATCACTTTCCTTTGAAAGTGCCTTAAGCTACTTACAAGCATTCACCAGAAACTCACATGCGTTTCTCTGATAGAGAAGCAGTCTGTTCCAACACTTCAATTCACTGTGCGAAGTGAATGGAGTGTTGCTTCACTTTCTAAATGCTGTCCTTTCAGAGAAAATCACTTTCCTTTGAAAGTGCCTTAATCTACCTGCAAGCATCAGGAAGAAACTCACATGCGTTTCTCTGAAAGAGAAGCAGTCTGTTCCAACACTTCAATTCACTGTGCGAAGTGAATGGAGTGTTGCTTCACTTTCTAAATGCTGTCCTTTCAGAGAAAATCACTTTCCTTTGAATGTGCCTTAAGCTACTTGCAAGCATTCACAAGAAACACTAATGCATTTCTATGAAAGAGAAGCAGTTTGTTCCAACACTTCAATTTATTGTGCGAAGGGAATGGAGTGTTGCTACACTTTCTAAATGCTGTCCTTTCAGAGAAAATCACTTTCCTTTGAAAGTGCATTAAACTACTTTCAAGCATTCATAAAAAACTCACATGCGTTTCTCTGAAAGAGAAGCAGTCTGTTCCAACACTTCAATTCACTGCGCGAAGTGAATGGAGTGTTGCTTCACTTTCTAAATGCTGTCCTTTCAGAGAAAATCACTTTCCTTTGAAAGTGCCTTAAGCTACTTACAAGCATTCACCAGAAACTCACATGCGTTTCTCTTAAAGAGAAGCAGTCTGTTCCAACACTTCAATTCACTGTGCGAAGTGAATGGAGTGTTGCTTCACTTTCTAAATGCTGTCCTTTAAGAGAAAATCGAGAAAATCACTTTCCTTTGAAAGTGACTTAAGCTACTTGCAAGCATCAGGAAGAAACTCACATGCGTTTCTCTGAAAGAGAAGCAGTCTGTTCCAACACTTCAATTCACTGTGCGAAGTGAATGGAGTGTTGCTTCACTTTCTAAATGCTGTCCTTTCAGAGAAAATCACTTTCCTTTGAAAGTGCCTTAAGCAACTTGCAAGCATTCAAAAGAAACTCACATGCGTTTCTCTGAAAGAGAAGCAGTCTGTTCCAACACTTCAATTCACTGTGCGAAGTGAATGGAGTGTTGCTTCACTTTCTAAATGCTGTCCTTTCAGAGAAAATCACTTTCCTTTGAACGTGCCTTAAGCTACTTACAAGCATTCACCAGAAACTCACATGCGTTTCTCTGAAAGAGAAGCAGTCTGTTCCAATACTTCAATTCACTCTGCGAAGTGAATGGAGTGTTGCTTCACTTTCTAAATGCTGTCCTTTCAGAGAAAATCACTTTCTTTGGAAAGTGCCTTAAGCTACTTACAAGCATTCAACAGAAACTCACATGCATTTCTCTGAAAGAGAAGCAGTCTGTTCCAACACTTCAATTAACTGTGCGAAGTGAATGGAGTGTTGCTTCACTTCCTAAATGCTGTCCTTTCAGAGAAAATCACTTTCCTTTGAAAGTGCCTTAAGCTACTTACAAGCATTCACCAGAAACTCACATGCGTTTCTCTGAAAGAGAAGCAGTCTGTTCCAACACTTCAATTCACTGTGCGAAGTGAATGGAGTGTTGCTTCACTTTCTAAATGCTGTCCTTTCAGAGAAAATCACTTTCCTTTGAAAGTACCTTAAGCTACTTACAAGCATTAACCAGAAACTCACATGCGTTTCTCTGAAAGAGAAGCAGTCTGTTCCAATACTTCAATTCACTCTGCGAAGTGAATGGAGTGTTGCTTCACTTTCTAAATGCTGTCCTTTCAGAGAAAATCACTTTCTTTGGAAAGTGCCTTAAGCTACTTACAAGCATTCAACTTAAACTCACATGCATTTCTCTGAAAGAGAAGCAGTCTGTTCTAACACTTCAATTCACTGTGCGAAGTGAATGGAGTGTTGCTTCACTTTCTAAATGCTGTCCTTTCAGAGAAAATCACTTTCCTTTGAAAGTGCCTTAAGCTACTTACAAGCATTCACCAGAAACTCACATGCGTTTCTCTGATAGAGAAGCAGTCTGTTCCAACTCTTCAATTCACTGTGCGAAGTGAATGGAGTGTTGCTTCACTTTCTAAATGCTGTCCTTTCAGAGAAAATCACTTTCCTTTGAAAGTGCCTTAAGCTACTTGCAAGCATCAGGAAGAAACTCACATGCGTTTCTCTGAAAGAGAAGCAGTCTGTTCCAACACTTCAATTCACTGTGCGAAGTGAATGGAGTGTTGCTTCACTTTCTAAATGCTGTCCTTTCAGAGAAAATCACTTTCCTTTGAATGTGCCTTAAGCTACTTGCAAGCATTCACAAGAAACACTAATGCATTTCTATGAAAGAGAAGCAGTCTGTTCCAACACTTCAATTTATTGTGCGAAGGGAATGGAATGTTGCTTCACTTTCTAAATGCTGTCCTTTCAGAGAAAATCACTTTCCTTTGAAAGTGCATTAAACTACTTTCAAGCATTCATAAAAAACTCACATGCGTTTCTCTGAAAGAGAAGCAGTCTGTTCCAACACTTCAATTCACTGTGCGAAGTGAATGGAGTGTTGCCTCACTTTCTAAATGCTGTCCTTTCAGAGAAAATCACTTTCCATTGAAAGTGCCTTAAACTACTTTCAAGCATTCACAAAAAACCCACATGCGTTTCTCTGAAAGAGAAGGAGTCTGTTCCAACACTTCAATTCACTGTGCGAAGTGAATGGAGTGTTGCTTCACTTTCTAAATGCTGTCCTTTCAGAGAAAATCACTTTCCTTTGAAAGTGCCTTAAGCAACTTACAAGCATTCAACAGAAACTCACATGCATTTCTCTGAAAGAGAAGCAGTCTGTTCCAACACTTCAATTCACTGTACAAAGTGAATGGAGTGTTGCTTCACTTTCTAAATGCTGTCCTTTCAGAGAAAATCACTTTCCTTTGAAAGTGCCTTAAACTACTTTCAAGCATTCACAAAAAACTCACATGCGTTTCTCTGAAAGACAAGCAGTGTGTTCCAACACTTCAATTCACTGTGCGAAGTGAATGGAGTGTTGCTTCAGTTTCTAAATGCTGTCCTTTCAGAGAAAATCACTTTCCTTTGAAAGTGCCTTAAGCGACTTGCAATAATTCACAAGAAACTCACATGCGCTTCTCTGAAAGTGAAGTAGTCTATTCCAACACTTCAATTCACTGTGCGAAGTGAATGGAGTGTTGCTTCACTTTCTAAATGCTGTCCTTTCAGAGAAAATCACTTTCCTTTGAAAGTGCCTTAAGCTACTTACAAGCATTCACCAGAAACTCACATGCGTTTCTCTGAAAGAGAAGCAGTCTGTTCCAACACTTCAATTCACTGTGCGAAGTGAATGGAGTGTTGCTTCACTTTCTAAATGCTGTCCTTTCAGAGAAAATCACTTTCGTTTGAAAGTGCCTTAAGCTACTTACAAGCATTCACCAGAAACTCACATGCGTTTCTCTTAAAGAGAAGCAGTCTGTTCCAAAACTTCAATTCACTGTGCGAAGTGAATGGCGTGTTGCTTCAGTTTCTAAATGCTGTCCTTTCAGAGAAAATCACTTTCCTTTGAAAGTGCCTTAAGCAACTTGCAAGCATTCAAAAGAAACTCACATGCGTTTTTCTGAAAGAGAAGCAGTCTGTTCCAACACTTCAATTCACTGTGCGAAGTGAATGGAGTGTTGCTTCACTTTCTAAATGCTGTCCTTTCAGAGAAAATCACTTTCCTTTGAACGTGCCTTAAGCTACTTACAAGCATTCACCAGAAACTCACATGCATTTCTCTGAAAGAGAAGCAGTCTGTTCCAACACTTCAATTCACTGTGCGAAGTGAATGGAGTGTTGCTTCAGTTTCTAAATGCTGTCCTTTCAGAGAAAATCACTTTCCTTTGAAAGTGCCTTAAGCTACTT
Source organism: Myodes glareolus (assembly GCF_982192425.1). Taxonomy (NCBI): domain Eukaryota; kingdom Metazoa; phylum Chordata; class Mammalia; order Rodentia; family Cricetidae; genus Myodes; species Myodes glareolus. The sequence goes on from NW_028263305.1 coordinate 22,197, forward strand.
ACAAGCATTCACCAGAAACTCACATGCGTTTCTCTGATAGAGAAGCAGTCTGTTCCAACACTTCAATTCACTGTGCGAAGTGAATGGAGTGTTGCTTCACTTTCTAAATGCTGTCCTTTCAGAGAAAATCACTTTCCTTTGAAAGTGCCTTAATCTACCTGCAAGCATCAGGAAGAAACTCACATGCGTTTCTCTGAAAGAGAAGCAGTCTGTTCCAACACTTCAATTCACTGTGCGAAGTGAATGGAGTGTTGCTTCACTTTCTAAATGCTGTCCTTTCAGAGAAAATCACTTTCCTTTGAATGTGCCTTAAGCTACTTGCAAGCATTCACAAGAAACACTAATGCATTTCTATGAAAGAGAAGCAGTTTGTTCCAACACTTCAATTTATTGTGCGAAGGGAATGGAGTGTTGCTACACTTTCTAAATGCTGTCCTTTCAGAGAAAATCACTTTCCTTTGAAAGTGCATTAAACTACTTTCAAGCATTCATAAAAAACTCACATGCGTTTCTCTGAAAGAGAAGCAGTCTGTTCCAACACTTCAATTCACTGCGCGAAGTGAATGGAGTGTTGCTTCACTTTCTAAATGCTGTCCTTTCAGAGAAAATCACTTTCCTTTGAAAGTGCCTTAAGCTACTTACAAGCATTCACCAGAAACTCACATGCGTTTCTCTTAAAGAGAAGCAGTCTGTTCCAACACTTCAATTCACTGTGCGAAGTGAATGGAGTGTTGCTTCACTTTCTAAATGCTGTCCTTTAAGAGAAAATCGAGAAAATCACTTTCCTTTGAAAGTGCCTTAAGCTACTTGCAAGCATCAGGAAGAAACTCACATGCGTTTCTCTGAAAGAGAAGCAGTCTGTTCCAACACTTCAATTCACTGTGCGAAGTGAATGGAGTGTTGCTTCACTTTCTAAATGCTGTCCTTTCAGAGAAAATCACTTTCCTTTGAATGTGCCTTAAGCTACTTGCAAGCATTCACAAGAAACACTAATGCGTTTCTATGAAAGAGAAGCAGTCTGTTCCAACACTTCAATTTATTGTGCGAAGGGAATGGAGTGTTGCTTCACTTTCTAAATGCTGTCCTTTCAGAGAAAATCACTTTCCTTTGAAAGTGCATTAAACTACTTTCAAGCATTCATAAAAAACTCACATGCGTTTCTCTGAAAGAGAAGCAGTCTGTTCCAACACTTCAATTCACAGTGCGAAGTGAATGGAGTGTTGCCTCACTTTGTAAATGCTGTCCTTTCAGAGAAAATCACTTTCCATTGAAAGTGCCTTAAACTACTTTCAAGCATTCACAAAAAACTCACATGCGTTTCTCTGAAAGAGAAGCAGTCTGTTCCAACACTTCAATTCACTGTGCGAAGTGAATGGAGTGTTGCTTCAGTTTCTAAATGCTGTCCTTTCAGAGAAAATCCCTTTCCTTTGAATGTGCCTTAAGCTACTTACAAGCATTCAACAGAAACTCACATGCATTTCTCTGAAAGAGAAGCAGTCTGTTCCAACACTTCAATTCACTGTACAAAGTGAATGGAGTGTTGCTTCACTTTCTAAATGCTGTCCTTTCAGAGAAAATCACTTTCCTTTGAAAGTGCCTTAAGCTACTTACAAGCATTCAACTTAAACTCACATGCATTTCTCTGAAAGAGAAGCAGTCTGTTCCAACACTTCAATTCACTGTGCGAAGTGAATGGAGTGTTGCTTCACTTTCTAAATGCTGTCCTTTCAGAGAAAATCACTTTCCTTTGAAAGTGCCTTAAGCTACTTACAAGCATTCACCAGAAACTCACATGCGTTTCTCTGATAGAGAAGCAGTCTGTTCCAACACTTCAATTCACTGTGCGAAGTGAATGGAGTGTTGCTTCACTTTCTAAATGCTGTCCTTTCAGAGAAAATCACTTTCCTTTGAAAGTGCCTTAAGCTACTTGCAAGCATCAGGAAGAAACGCACATGCGTTTCTCTGAAAGAGAAGCAGTCTCTTCCAACACTTCAATTCACTGTGCGAAGTGAATGGAGTGTTGCTTCACTTTCTAAATGCTGTCCTTTCAGAGAAAATCACTTTCCTTTGAATGTGCCTTAAGCTACTTGCAAGCATTCACAAGAAACACTAATGCATTTCTATGAAAGAGAAGCAGTCTGTTCCAACACTTCAATTCTTTGTTCGAAGGGAATGGAGTGTTGCTTTACTTTCTAAATGCTGTCCTTTCATAGAAAATCACTTTCCTTTGAAAGTGCCTTAAGCAACTTGCAAGCATTCAAAAGAAACTCACATGCGTTTCTCTGAAAGAGAAGCAGTCTGTTCCAACACTTCAATTCACTGTGCGAAGTGAATGGAGTGTTGCTTCACTTTCTAAATGCTGTCCTTTCAGAGAAAATCACTTTCCTTTGAACGTGCCTTAAGCTACTTACAAGCATTCACCAGAAACTCACATGCGTTTCTCTGAAAGAGAAGCAGTCTGTTCCAATACTTCAATTCACTCTGCGAAGTGAATGGAGTGTTGCTTCACTTTCTAAATGCTGTCCTTTCAGAGAAAATCACTTTCTTTGGAAAGTGCCTTAAGCTACTTACAAGCATTCAACAGAAACTCACATGCATTTCTCTGAAAGAGAAGCAGTCTGTTCCAACACTTCAATTAACTGTGCGAAGTGAATGGAGTGTTGCTTCACTTCCTAAATGCTGTCCTTTCAGAGAAAATCACTTTCCTTTGAAAGTGCCTTAAGCTACTTACAAGCATTCACCAGAAACTCACATGCGTTTCTCTGAAAGAGAAGCAGTCTGTTCCAACACTTCAATTCACTGTGCGAAGTGAATGGAGTGTTGCTTCACTTTCTAAATGCTGTCCTTTCAGAGAAAATCACTTTCCTTTGAAAGTGCCTTAAGCTACTTACAAGCATTAACCAGAAACTCACATGCGTTTCTCTGAAAGAGAAGCAGTCTGTTCCAATACTTCAATTCACTCTGCGAAGTGAATGGAGTGTTGCTTCACTTTCTAAATGCTGTCCTTTCAGAGAAAATCACTTTCTTTGGAAAGTGCCTTAAGCTACTTACAAGCATTCAACTTAAACTCACATGCATTTCTCTGAAAGAGAAGCAGTCTGTTCTAACACTTCAATTCACTGTGCGAAGTGAATGGAGTGTTGCTTCACTTTCTAAATGCTGTCCTTTCAGAGAAAATCACTTTCCTTTGAAAGTGCCTTAAGCTACTTACAAGCATTCACCAGAAACTCACATGCGTTTCTCTGATAGAGAAGCAGTCTGTTCCAACTCTTCAATTCACTGTGCGAAGTGAATGGAGTGTTGCTTCACTTTCTAAATGCTGTCCTTTCAGAGAAAATCACTTTCCTTTGAAAGTGCCTTAAGCTACTTGCAAGCATCAGGAAGAAACTCACATGCGTTTCTCTGAAAGAGAAGCAGTCTGTTCCAACACTTCAATTCACTGTGCGAAGTGAATGGAGTGTTGCTTCACTTTCTAAATGCTGTCCTTTCAGAGAAAATCACTTTCCTTTGAATGTGCCTTAAGCTACTTGCAAGCATTCACAAGAAACACTAATGCATTTCTATGAAAGAGAAGCAGTCTGTTCCAACACTTCAATTTATTGTGCGAAGGGAATGGAATGTTGCTTCACTTTCTAAATGCTGTCCTTTCAGAGAAAATCACTTTCCTTTGAAAGTGCATTAAACTACTTTCAAGCATTCATAAAAAACTCACATGCGTTTCTCTGAAAGAGAAGCAGTCTGTTCCAACACTTCAATTCACTGTGCGAAGTGAATGGAGTGTTGCCTCACTTTCTAAATGCTGTCCTTTCAGAGAAAATCACTTTCCATTGAAAGTGCCTTAAACTACTTTCAAGCATTCACAAAAAACCCACATGCGTTTCTCTGAAAGAGAAGGAGTCTGTTCCAACACTTCAATTCACTGTGCGAAGTGAATGGAGTGTTGCTTCACTTTCTAAATGCTGTCCTTTCAGAGAAAATCACTTTCCTTTGAAAGTGCCTTAAGCAACTTACAAGCATTCAACAGAAACTCACATGCATTTCTCTGAAAGAGAAGCAGTCTGTTCCAACACTTCAATTCACTGTACAAAGTGAATGGAGTGTTGCTTCACTTTCTAAATGCTGTCCTTTCAGAGAAAATCACTTTCCTTTGAAAGTGCCTTAAACTACTTTCAAGCATTCACAAAAAACTCACATGCGTTTCTCTGAAAGACAAGCAGTGTGTTCCAACACTTCAATTCACTGTGCGAAGTGAATGGAGTGTTGCTTCAGTTTCTAAATGCTGTCCTTTCAGAGAAAATCACTTTCCTTTGAAAGTGCCTTAAGCGACTTGCAATAATTCACAAGAAACTCACATGCGCTTCTCTGAAAGTGAAGTAGTCTATTCCAACACTTCAATTCACTGTGCGAAGTGAATGGAGTGTTGCTTCACTTTCTAAATGCTGTCCTTTCAGAGAAAATCACTTTCCTTTGAAAGTGCCTTAAGCTACTTACAAGCATTCACCAGAAACTCACATGCGTTTCTCTGAAAGAGAAGCAGTCTGTTCCAACACTTCAATTCACTGTGCGAAGTGAATGGAGTGTTGCTTCACTTTCTAAATGCTGTCCTTTCAGAGAAAATCACTTTCGTTTGAAAGTGCCTTAAGCTACTTACAAGCATTCACCAGAAACTCACATGCGTTTCTCTTAAAGAGAAGCAGTCTGTTCCAAAACTTCAATTCACTGTGCGAAGTGAATGGCGTGTTGCTTCAGTTTCTAAATGCTGTCCTTTCAGAGAAAATCACTTTCCTTTGAAAGTGCCTTAAGCAACTTGCAAGCATTCAAAAGAAACTCACATGCGTTTTTCTGAAAGAGAAGCAGTCTGTTCCAACACTTCAATTCACTGTGCGAAGTGAATGGAGTGTTGCTTCACTTTCTAAATGCTGTCCTTTCAGAGAAAATCACTTTCCTTTGAACGTGCCTTAAGCTACTTACAAGCATTCACCAGAAACTCACATGCATTTCTCTGAAAGAGAAGCAGTCTGTTCCAACACTTCAATTCACTGTGCGAAGTGAATGGAGTGTTGCTTCAGTTTCTAAATGCTGTCCTTTCAGAGAAAATCACTTTCCTTTGAAAGTGCCTTAAGCTACTTACAAGCATTCACCAGAAACTCACATGCGTTTCTCTGATAGAGAAGCAGTCTGTTCCAACACTTCAATTCACTGTGCGAAGTGAATGGAGTGTTGCTTCACTTTCTAAATGCTGTCCTTTCAGAGAAAATCACTTTCCTTTGAAAGTGCCTTAATCTACCTGCAAGCATCAGGAAGAAACTCACATGCGTTTCTCTGAAAGAGAAGCAGTCTGTTCCAACACTTCAATTCACTGTGCGAAGTGAATGGAGTGTTGCTTCACTTTCTAAATGCTGTCCTTTCAGAGAAAATCACTTTCCTTTGAATGTGCCTTAAGCTACTTGCAAGCATTCACAAGAAACACTAATGCATTTCTATGAAAGAGAAGCAGTTTGTTCCAACACTTCAATTTATTGTGCGAAGGGAATGGAGTGTTGCTACACTTTCTAAATGCTGTCCTTTCAGAGAAAATCACTTTCCTTTGAAAGTGCATTAAACTACTTTCAAGCATTCATAAAAAACTCACATGCGTTTCTCTGAAAGAGAAGCAGTCTGTTCCAACACTTCAATTCACTGCGCGAAGTGAATGGAGTGTTGCTTCACTTTCTAAATGCTGTCCTTTCAGAGAAAATCACTTTCCTTTGAAAGTGCCTTAAGCTACTTACAAGCATTCACCAGAAACTCACATGCGTTTCTCTTAAAGAGAAGCAGTCTGTTCCAACACTTCAATTCACTGTGCGAAGTGAATGGAGTGTTGCTTCACTTTCTAAATGCTGTCCTTTAAGAGAAAATCGAGAAAATCACTTTCCTTTGAAAGTGCCTTAAGCTACTTGCAAGCATCAGGAAGAAACTCACATGCGTTTCTCTGAAAGAGAAGCAGTCTGTTCCAACACTTCAATTCACTGTGCGAAGTGAATGGAGTGTTGCTTCACTTTCTAAATGCTGTCCTTTCAGAGAAAATCACTTTCCTTTGAATGTGCCTTAAGCTACTTGCAAGCATTCACAAGAAACACTAATGCGTTTCTATGAAAGAGAAGCAGTCTGTTCCAACACTTCAATTTATTGTGCGAAGGGAATGGAGTGTTGCTTCACTTTCTAAATGCTGTCCTTTCAGAGAAAATCACTTTCCTTTGAAAGTGCATTAAACTACTTTCAAGCATTCATAAAAAACTCACATGCGTTTCTCTGAAAGAGAAGCAGTCTGTTCCAACACTTCAATTCACAGTGCGAAGTGAATGGAGTGTTGCCTCACTTTGTAAATGCTGTCCTTTCAGAGAAAATCACTTTCCATTGAAAGTGCCTTAAACTACTTTCAAGCATTCACAAAAAACTCACATGCGTTTCTCTGAAAGAGAAGCAGTCTGTTCCAACACTTCAATTCACTGTGCGAAGTGAATGGAGTGTTGCTTCAGTTTCTAAATGCTGTCCTTTCAGAGAAAATCCCTTTCCTTTGAATGTGCCTTAAGCTACTTACAAGCATTCAACAGAAACTCACATGCATTTCTCTGAAAGAGAAGCAGTCTGTTCCAACACTTCAATTCACTGTACAAAGTGAATGGAGTGTTGCTTCACTTTCTAAATGCTGTCCTTTCAGAGAAAATCACTTTCCTTTGAAAGTGCCTTAAGCTACTTACAAGCATTCAACTTAAACTCACATGCATTTCTCTGAAAGAGAAGCAGTCTGTTCCAACACTTCAATTCACTGTGCGAAGTGAATGGAGTGTTGCTTCACTTTCTAAATGCTGTCCTTTCAGAGAAAATCACTTTCCTTTGAAAGTGCCTTAAGCTACTTACAAGCATTCACCAGAAACTCACATGCGTTTCTCTGATAGAGAAGCAGTCTGTTCCAACACTTCAATTCACTGTGCGACGTGAATGGAGTGTTGCTTCACTTTCTAAATGCTGTCCTTTCAGAGAAAATCACTTTCCTTTGAAAGTGCCTTAAGCTACTTGCAAGCATCAGGAAGAAACGCACATGCGTTTCTCTGAAAGAGAAGCAGTCTCTTCCAACACTTCAATTCACTGTGCGAAGTGAATGGAGTGTTGCTTCACTTTCTAAATGCTGTCCTTTCAGAGAAAATCACTTTCCTTTGAATGTGCCTTAAGCTACTTGCAAGCATTCACAAGAAACACTAATGCATTTCTATGAAAGAGAAGCAGTCTGTTCCAACACTTCAATTTATTGTGCGAAGGGAATGGAATGTTTCTTCACTTTCTAAATGCTGTCCTTTCAGAGAAAATCACTTTCCTTTGAAAGTGCATTAAACTACTTTCAAGCATTCATAAAAAACTCACATGCGTTTCTCTGAAAGAGAAGCAGTCTGTTCCAACACTTCAATTCACTGTGCGAAGTGAATGGAGTGTTGCCTCACTTTCTAAATGCTGTCCTTTCAGAGAAAATCACTTTCCATTGAAAGTGTCTTAAACTACTTTCAAGCATTCACAAAAAACTCACATGCGTTTCTCTGAAAGAGAAGCAGTCTGTTCCAACACTTCAATTCACTGTGCGAAGTGAATGGAGTGTTGCTTCAGTTTCTAAATGCTGTCCTTTCAGAGAAAATCCCTTTCCTTTGAATGTGCCTTAAGCTACTTACAAGCATTCAACAGAAACTCACATGCATTTCTCTGAAAGAGAAGCAGTCTGTTCCAACACTTCAATTCACTGTACAAAGTGAATGGAGTGTTGCTTCACTTTCTAAATGCTGTCCTTTCAGAGAAAATCACTTTCCTTTGAAAGTGCCTTAAATTACTTTCAAGCATTCACAAAAAACTCACATGCGTTTCTCTGAAAGACAAGCAGTGTGTTCCAACACTTCAATTCACTGTGCGAAGTGAATGGAGTGTTGCTTCAGTTTCTAAATGCTGTCCTTTCAGAGAAAATCACTTTCCTTTGAAAGTGCCTTAAGCGACTTGCAATAATTCACAAGAAACTCACATGCGCTTCTCTGAAAGTGAAGTAGTCTATTCCAACACTTCAATTCACTGTGCGAAGTGAATGGAGTGTTGCTTCACTTTCTAAATGCTGTCCTTTCAGAGAAAATCACTTTCCTTTGAAAGTGCCTTAAGCTACTTACAAGCATTCACCAGAAACTCACATGCGTTTCTCTGAAAGAGAAGCAGTCTGTTCCAACACTTCAATTCACTGTGCGAAGTGAATGGAGTGTTGCTTCACTTTCTAAATGCTGTCCTTTCAGAGAAAATCACTTTCGTTTGAAAGTGCCTTAAGCTACTTACAAGCATTCACCAGAAACTCACATGCGTTTCTCTTAAAGAGAAGCAGTCTGTTCCAAAACTTCAATTCACTGTGCGAAGTGAATGGAGTGTTGCTTCACTTTATAAATGCTGTCCTTTCAGAGAAAATCACTTTCCTTTGAAAGTGCCTTAAGCTACTTACAAGCATTCACCAGAAACTCACATGCGTTTCTCTGAAAGAGAAGCAGTCTGTTCCAACACTTCAATTCACTCTGCGAAGTGAATGGAGTGTTTTTTCACTTTCTAAATGCTGTCCTTTCAGAGAAAATCACTTTCTTTGGAATGTGCCTTAAGCTACTTACAAGCATTCAACTTAAACTCACATGCATTTCTCTGAAAGAGAAGCAGTCTGTTTTAACACTTCAATTCACTGTGCGAAGTGAATGGAGTGTTGCTTCACTTTCTAAATGCTGTCCTTTCAGAGAAAATCACTTTCCTTTGAAAGTGCCTTAAGCTACTTACAAGCATTCACCAGAAACTCACATGCGTTTCTCTGATAGAGAAGCAGTCTGTTCCAACACTTCAATTCACTGTGCGAAGTGAATGGAGTGTTGCTTCACTTTCTAAATGCTGTCCTTTCAGAGAAAATCACTTTCCTTTGAAAGTGCCTTAAGCTACTTGCAAGCATCAGGAAGAAACTCACATGCGTTTCTCTGAAAGAGAAGCAGTCTGTTCCAACACTTCAATTCACTGTGCGAAGTGAATGGAGTGTTGCTTCACTTTCTAAATGCTGTCCTTTCAGAGAAAATCACTTTCCTTTGAATGTGCCTTAAGCTACTTGCAAGCATTCACAAGAAACACTAATGCGTTTCTATGAAAGAGAAGCAGTCTGTTCCAACACTTCAATTTATTGTGCGAAGGGAATGGAGTGTTGCTTCACTTTCTAAATGCTGTCCTTTCAGAGAAAATCACTTTCCTTTGAAAGTGCATTAAACTACTTTCAAGCATTCATAAAAAACTCACATGCGTTTCTCTGAAAGAGAAGCAGTCTGTTCCAACACTTCAATTCACTGTGCGAAGTGAATGGAGTGTTGCTTCACTTTCTAAATGCTGTCCTTTCAGAGAAAATCACTTTCCTTTGAAAGTGCCTTAAGCTACTTACAAGCATTCAACAGAAACTCACATGCGTTTCTCTTAAAGAGAAGCAGTCTGTTCCAACACTTCAGTTCACTGTGCGAAGTGAATGGAGTGTTGCTTCACTTTCTAAATGCTGTTCTTTCAGAGAAAATCACTTTCCTTTGAAAGTGCCTTAAGCAACTTGCAAGCATTCAAAAGAAACTCACATGCGTTTCTCTGAAAGAGAAGCAGTCTGTTCCAACACTTCAATTCACTGTGCGAAGTGAATGGAGTGTTGCTTCACTTTCTAAATGCTGTCCTTTCAGAGAAAATCACTTTCCTTTGAAAGTGCCTTAAGCTACTTACAAGCATTCACCAGAAACTCACATGCGTTTCTCTTAAAGAGAAGCAGTCTCTTCCAACACTTCAATTCACTGTGCGAAGTGAATGGCGTGTTGCTTCACTTTCTAAATGCTGTCCTTTCAGAGAAAATCACTTTCCTTTGAAAGTGCCTTAAGCAACTTGCAAGCATTCAAAAGAAACTCACATGCGTTTCTCTGAAAGAGAAGCAGTCTGTTCCAACACTTCAATTCACTGTGCGAAGTGAATGGAGTGTTGCTTCACTTTCTAAATGCTGTCCTTTCAGAGAAAATCACTTTCCTTTGAACGTGCCTTAAGCTACTTACAAGCATTCACCAGAAACTCACATGCGTTTCTCTGAAAGAGAAGCAGTCTGTTCCAATACTTCAATTCACTCTGCGAAGTGAATGGAGTGTTGCTTCACTTTCTAAATGCTGTCCTTTCAGAGAAAATCACTTTCTTTGGAAAGTGCCTTAAGCTACTTACAAGCATTGAACTTAAACTCACATGCATTTCTCTGAAAGAGAAGCAGTCTGTTCTAACACTTCAATTCACTGTGCGAAGTGAATGGAGTGTTGCTTCACTTTCTAAATGCTGTCCTTTCAGAGAAAATCACTTTCCTTTGAAAGTGCCTCAAGCTACTTACAAGCATTCACCAGAAACTCACATGCGTTTCTCTGATAGAGAAGCAGTCTGTTTCAACACTTCAATTCACTGTGCGAAGTGAATGGAGTGTTGCTTCACTTTCTAAATGCTGTCCTTTCAGAGAAAATCACTTTCCTTTGAAAGTGCCTTAAGCTACTTGCAAGCATCAGGAAGAAACTCACATGCGTTTCTCTGAAAGAGAAGCAGTCTGTTCCAACACTTCAATTCACTGTGCGAAGTGAATGGAGTGTTGCTTCACTTTCTAAATGCTGTCCTTTCAGAGAAAATCACTTTCCTTTGAATGTGCCTTAAGCTACTTGCAAGCATTCACAAGAAACACTAATGCGTTTCTATGAAAGAGAAGCAGTCTGTTCCAACACTTCAATTTATTGTGCGAAGGGAATGGAGTGTTGCTTCACTTTCTAAATGCTGTCCTTTCAGAGAAAATCACTTTCCTTTGAAAGTGCATTAAACTACTTTCAAGCATTCATAAAAAACTCACATGCGTTTCTCTGAAAGAGAAGCAGTCTGTTCCAACACTTCAATTCACTGTGCGAAGTGAATGGAGTGTTGCCTCACTTTCTAAATGCTGTCCTTTCAGAGAAAATCACTTTCCATTGAAAGTGCCTTAAACTACTTTCAAGCATTCACAAAAAACTCACATGCGTTTCTCTGAAAGAGAAGGAGTCTGTTCCAACACTTCAATTCACTGTGCGAAGTGAATGGAGTGTTGCTTCACTTTCTAAATGCTGTCCTTCCAGAGAAAATCCCTTTCCTTTGAAAGTGCCTTAAGCAACTTACAAGCATTCAACAGAAACTCACATGCATTTCTCTGAAAGAGAAGCAGTCTGTTCCAACACTTCAATTCACTGTACAAAGTGAATGGAGTGTTGCTTCACTTTCTAAATGCTGTCCTTTCAGAGAAAATCATTTTCCTTTGAAAGTGCCTTAAACTACTTTCAAGCACTCACAAAAAACTCACATGCGTTTCTCTGAAAGACAAGCAGTGTGTTCCAACACTTCAATTCACTGTGCGAAGTGAATGGAGTGTTGCTTCAGTTTCTAAATGCTGTCCTTTCAGAGAAAATCACTTTCCTTTGAAAGTGCCTTAAGCGACTTGCAATAATTCACAAGAAACTCACATGCGCTTCTCTGAAAGTGAAGTAGTCTATTCCAACACTTCAATTCACTGTGCGAAGTGAATGGAGTGTTGCTTCACTTTCTAAATGCTGTCCTTTCAGAGAAAATCACTTTCCTTTGAAAGTGCCTTAAGCTACTTACAAGCATTCACCAGAAACTCACATGCGTTTCTCTTAAAGAGAAGCAGTCTGTTCCAAAACTTCAATTCACTGTGCGAAGCGAATGGCGTGTTGCTTCAGTTTCTAAATGCTGTCCTTTCAGAGAAAATCACTTTCCTTTGAAAGTGCCTTAAGCAACTTGCAAGCGTTCAAAAGAAACTCACATGCGTTTTTCTGAAAGAGAAGCAGTCTGTTCCAACACTTCAATTCACTGTGCGAAGTGAATGGAGTGTTGCTTCACTTTCTAAATGCTGTCCTTTCAGAGAAAATCACTTTCCTTTGAACGTGCCTTAAGCTACTTACAAGCATTCACCAGAAACTCACATGCGTTTCTCTGAAAGAGAAGCAGTCTGTTCCAATACTTCAATTCACTCTGCGAAGTGAATGGAGTGTTGCTTCACTTTCTAAATGCTGTCCTTTCAGAGAAAATCACTTTCCTTTGAAAGTGCCTTAAGCTACTTACAAGCATTCAACAGAAACTCACATGCATTTCTTTGAAAGAGAAGCAGTCTATTCCAACACTTCAATTAACTGTGCGAAGTGAATGGAGTGTTGCTTCACTTTCTAAATGCTGTCCTTTCAGAGAAAATCACTTTCCTTTGAAAGTGCCTTAATCTACTTACAAGCATTCACCAGAAACTCACATGCGTTTCTCTGAAAGAGAAGCAGTCTGTTCCAACACTTCAATTCACAGTGCGAAGTGAATGGAGTGTTGCTTCACTTTCTAAATGCTGTCCTTTCAGAGAAAATCACTTTCCTTTGAAAGTGCCTTAAGCTACTTACAAGCATTCACCAGAAACTCACATGCGTTTCTCTGAAAGAGAAGCAGTCTGTTCCAACACTTCAATTCACTGTGCGAAGTGAATGGAGTGTTGCTTCACTTTCTAAATGCTGTCCTTTCAGAGAAAATCACTTTCCTTTGAAAGTGCCTTAAGCTACTTACAAGTATTCACCAGAAACTCACATGCGTTTCTCTGAAAGAGAAGCAGTCTGTTCCAATACTTCAATTCACTCTGCGAAGTGAATGGAGTGTTTTTTCACTTTCTAAATGCTGTCCTTTCAGAGAAAATCACTTTCTTTGGAATGTGCCTTAAGCTACTTACAAGCATTCAACTTAAACTCACATGCATTTCTCTGAAAGAGAAGCAGTCTGTTTTAACACTTCAATTCACTGTGCGAAGTGAATGGAGTGTTGCTTCACTTTCTAAATGCTGTCCTTTCAGAGAAAATCACTTTCCTTTGAAAGTGCCTTAAGCTACTTACAAGCATTCACCAGAAACTCACATGCGTTTCTCTGATAGAGAAGCAGTCTGTTCCAACACTTCAATTCACTGTGCGAAGTGAATGGAGTGTTGCTTCACTTTCTAAATGCTGTCCTTTCAGAGAAAATCACTTTCCTTTGAAAGTGCCTTAAGCTACTTGCAAGCATCAGGAAGAAACTCACATGCGTTTCTCTGAAAGAGAAGCAGTCTGTTCCAACACTTCAATTCACTGTGCGAAGTGAATGGAGTGTTGCTTCACTTTCTAAATGCTGTCCTTTCAGAGAAAATCACTTTCCTTTGAATGTGCCTTAAGCTACTTGCAAGCATTCACAAGAAACACTAATGCGTTTCTATGAAAGAGAAGCAGTCTGTTCCAACACTTCAATTTATTGTGCGAAGGGAATGGAGTGTTGCTTCACTTTCTAAATGCTGTCCTTTCAGAGAAAATCACTTTCCTTTGAAAGTGCATTAAACTACTTTCAAGCATTCATAAAAAACTCACATGCGTTTCTCTGAAAGAGAAGCAGTCTGTTCCAACACTTCAATTCACTGTGCGAAGTGAATGGAGTGTTGCTTCACTTTCTAAATGCTGTCCTTTCAGAGAAAATCACTTTCCTTTGAAAGTGCCTTAAGCTACTTACAAGCATTCACCAGAAACTCACATGCGTTTCTCTTAAAGAGAAGCAGTCTGTTCCAACACTTCAGTTCACTGTGCGAAGTGAATGGAGTGTTGCTTCACTTTCTAAATGCTGTCCTTTCAGAGAAAATCACTTTCCTTTGAAAGTGCCTTAAGCTACTTACAAGCATTCACCAGAAACTCACATGCGTTTCTCTTAAAGAGAAGCAGTCTCTTCCAACACTTCAATTCACTGTGCGAAGTGAATGGCGTGTTGCTTCACTTTCTAAATGCTGTCCTTTCAGAGAAAATCACTTTCCTTTGAAAGTGCCTTAAGCAACTTGCAAGCATTCAAAAGAAACTCACATGCGTTTCTCTGAAAGAGAAGCAGTCTGTTCCAACACTTCAATTCACTGTGCGAAGTGAATGGAGTGTTGCTTCACTTTCTAAATGCTGTCCTTTCAGAGAAAATCACTTTCCTTTGAACGTGCCTTAAGCTACTTACAAGCATTCACCAGAAACTCACATGCGTTTCTCTGAAAGAGAAGCAGTCTGTTCCAATACTTCAATTCACTCTGCGAAGTGAATGGAGTGTTGCTTCACTTTCTAAATGCTGTCCTTTCAGAGAAAATCACTTTCTTTGGAAAGTGCCTTAAGCTACTTACAAGCATTCAACTTAAACTCACATGCATTTCTCTGAAAGAGAAGCAGTCTGTTCTAACACTTCAATTCACTGTGCGAAGTGAATGGAGTGTTGCTTCACTTTCTAAATGCTGTCCTTTCAGAGAAAATCACTTTCCTTTGAAAGTGCCTCAAGCTACTTACAAGCATTCACCAGAAACTCACATGCGTTTCTCTGATAGAGAAGCAGTCTGTTTCAACACTTCAATTCACTGTGCGAAGTGAATGGAGTGTTGCTTCACTTTCTAAATGCTGTCCTTTCAGAGAAAATCACTTTCCTTTGAAAGTGCCTTAAGCTACTTGCAAGCATCAGGAAGAAACTCACATGCGTTTCTCTGAAAGAGAAGCAGTCTGTTCCAACACTTCAATTCACTGTGCGAAGTGAATGGAGTGTTGCTTCACTTTCTAAATGCTGTCCTTTCAGAGAAAATCACTTTCCTTTGAATGTGCCTTAAGCTACTTGCAAGCATTCACAAGAAACACTAATGCGTTTCTATGAAAGAGAAGCAGTCTGTTCCAACACTTCAATTTATTGTGCGAAGGGAATGGAGTGTTGCTTCACTTTCTAAATGCTGTCCTTTCAGAGAAAATCACTTTCCTTTGAAAGTGCATTAAACTACTTTCAAGCATTCATAAAAAACTCACATGCGTTTCTCTGAAAGAGAAGCAGTCTGTTCCAACACTTCAATTCACTGTGCGAAGTGAATGGAGTGTTGCCTCACTTTCTAAATGCTGTCCTTTCAGAGAAAATCACTTTCCATTGAAAGTGCCTTAAACTACTTTCAAGCATTCACAAAAAACTCACATGCGTTTCTCTGAAAGAGAAGGAGTCTGTTCCAACACTTCAATTCACTGTGCGAAGTGAATGGAGTGTTGCTTCACTTTCTAAATGCTGTCCTTCCAGAGAAAATCCCTTTCCTTTGAAAGTGCCTTAAGCAACTTACAAGCATTCAACAGAAACTCACATGCATTTCTCTGAAAGAGAAGCAGTCTGTTCCAACACTTCAATTCACTGTACAAAGTGAATGGAGTGTTGCTTCACTTTCTAAATGCTGTCCTTTCAGAGAAAATCATTTTCCTTTGAAAGTGCCTTAAACTACTTTCAAGCACTCACAAAAAACTCACATGCGTTTCTCTGAAAGACAAGCAGTGTGTTCCAACACTTCAATTCACTGTGCGAAGTGAATGGAGTGTTGCTTCAGTTTCTAAATGCTGTCCTTTCAGAGAAAATCACTTTCCTTTGAAAGTGCCTTAAGCGACTTGCAATAATTCACAAGAAACTCACATGCGCTTCTCTGAAAGTGAAGTAGTCTATTCCAACACTTCAATTCACTGTGCGAAGTGAATGGAGTGTTGCTTCACTTTCTAAATGCTGTCCTTTCAGAGAAAATCACTTTCCTTTGAAAGTGCCTTAAGCTACTTACAAGCATTCACCAGAAACTCACATGCGTTTCTCTTAAAGAGAAGCAGTCTGTTCCAAAACTTCAATTCACTGTGCGAAGCGAATGGCGTGTTGCTTCAGTTTCTAAATGCTGTCCTTTCAGAGAAAATCACTTTCCTTTGAAAGTGCCTTAAGCAACTTGCAAGCGTTCAAAAGAAACTCACATGCGTTTTTCTGAAAGAGAAGCAGTCTGTTCCAACACTTCAATTCACTGTGCGAAGTGAATGTAGTGTTGCTTCACTTTCTAAATGCTGTCCTTTCAGAGAAAATCACTTTCCTTTGAACGTGCCTTAAGCTACTTACAAGCATTCACCAGAAACTCACATGCGTTTCTCTGAAAGAGAAGCAGTCTGTTCCAATACTTCAATTCACTCTGCGAAGTGAATGGAGTGTTGCTTCACTTTCTAAATGCTGTCCTTTCAGAGAAAATCACTTTCCTTTGAAAGTGCCTTAAGCTACTTACAAGCATTCAACAGAAACTCACATGCATTTCTCTGAAAGAGAAGCAGTCTATTCCAACACTTCAATTAACTGTGCGAAGTGAATGGAGTGTTGCTTCACTTTCTAAATGCTGTCCTTTCAGAGAAAATCACTTTCCTTTGAAAGTGCCTTAAGCTACTTACAAGCATTCACCAGAAACTCACATGCGTTTCTCTGAAAGAGAAGCAGTCTGTTCCAACACTTCAATTCACTGTGCGAAGTGAATGGAGTGTTGCTTCACTTTCTAAATGCTGTCCTTTCAGAGAAAATCACTTTCCTTTGAAAGTGCCTTAAGCTACTTACAAGTATTCACCAGAAACTCACATGCGTTTCTCTGAAAGAGAAGCAGTCTGTTCCAATACTTCAATTCACTCTGCGAAGTGAATGGAGTGTTGTTTCACTTTCTAAATGCTGTCCTTTCAGAGAAAATCGCTTTCTTTGGAATGTGCCTTAAGCTACTTACAAGCATTCAACTTAAACTCACATGCATTTCTCTGAAAGAGAAGCAGTCTGTTTTAACACTTCAATTCACTGTGCGAAGTGAATGGAGTGTTGCTTCACTTTCTAAATGCTGTCCTTTCAGAGAAAATCACTTTCCTTTGAAAGTGCCTTAAGCTACTTACAAGCATTCACCAGAAACTCACATGCGTTTCTCTGATAGAGAAGCAGTCTGTTCCAACACTTCAATTCACTGTGCGAAGTGAATGGAGTGTTGCTTCACTTTCTAAATGCTGTCCTTTCAGAGAAAATCACTTTCCTTTGAAAGTGCCTTAAGCTACTTGCAAGCATCAGGAAGAAACTCACATGCGTTTCTCTGAAAGAGAAGCAGTCTGTTCCAACACTTCAATTCACTGTGCGAAGTGAATGGAGTGTTGCTTCACTTTCTAAATGCTGTCCTTTCAGAGAAAATCACTTTCCTTTGAATGTGCCTTAAGCTACTTGCAAGCATTCACAAGAAACACTAATGCATTTCTATGAAAGAGAAGCAGTCTGTTCCAACACTTCAATTTATTGTGCGAAGGGAATGGAGTGTTGCTTCACTTTCTAAATGCTGTCCTTTCAGAGAAAATCACTTTCCTTTGAAAGTGCATTAAACTACTTTCAAGCATTCATAAAAAACTCACATGCGTTTCTCTGAAAGAGAAGCAGTCTGTTCCAACACTTCAATTCACTGTGCGAAGTGAATGGAGTGTTGCTTCACTTTCTAAATGCTGTCCTTTCAGAGAAAATCACTTTCCTTTGAAAGTGCCTTAAGCTACTTACAAGCATTCACCAGAAACTCACATGCGTTTCTCTTAAAGAGAAGCAGTCTGTTCCAACACTTCAGTTCACTGTGCGAAGTGAATGGCGTGTTGCTTCACTTTCTAAATGCTGTCCTTTCAGAGAAAATCACTTTCCTTTGAAAGTGCCTTAAGCTACTTGCAAGCATCAGGAAGAAACTCACATGCGTTTCTCTGAAAGAGAAGCAGTCTGTTCCAACACTTCAATTCACTGTGCGAAGTGAATGGCGTGTTGCTTCACTTTCTAAATGCTGTCCTTTCAGAGAAAATCACTTTCCTTTGAAAGTGCCTTAAGCTACTTGCAAGCATCAGGAAGAAACTCACATGCGTTTCTCTGAAAGAGAAGCAGTCTGTTCTAACACTTCAATTCACTGTGCGAAGTGAATGGAGTGTTGCTTCACTTTCTAAATGCTGTCCTTTCAGAGAAAATCACTTTCCTTTGAAAGTGCCTCAAGCTACTTACAAGCATTCACCAGAAACTCACATGCGTTTCTCTGATAGAGAAGCAGTCTGTTTCAACACTTCAATTCACTGTGCGAAGTGAATGGAGTGTTGCTTCACTTTCTAAATGCTGTCCTTTCAGAGAAAATCACTTTCCTTTGAAAGTGCCTTAAGCTACTTGCAAGCATCAGGAAGAAACTCACATGCGTTTCTCTGAAAGAGAAGCAGTCTGTTCCAACACTTCAATTCACTGTGCGAAGTGAATGGAGTGTTGCTTCACTTTCTAAATGCTGTCCTTTCAGAGAAAATCACTTTCCTTTGAATGTGCCTTAAGCTACTTGCAAGCATTCACAAGAAACACTAATGCGTTTCTATGAAAGAGAAGCAGTCTGTTCCAACACTTCAATTTATTGTGCGAAGGGAATGGAGTGTTGCTTCACTTTCTAAATGCTGTCCTTTCAGAGAAAATCACTTTCCTTTGAAAGTGCATTAAACTACTTTCAAGCATTCATAAAAAACTCACATGCGTTTCTCTGAAAGAGAAGCAGTCTGTTCCAACACTTCAATTCACTGTGCGAAGTGAATGGAGTGTTGCCTCACTTTCTAAATGCTGTCCTTTCAGAGAAAATCACTTTCCATTGAAAGTGCCTAAAACTACTTTCAAGCATTCACAAAAAACTCACATGCGTTTCTCTGAAAGAGAACGAGTCTGTTCCAACACTTCAATTCACTGTGCGAAGTGAATGGAGTGTTGCTTCACTTTCTAAATGCTGTCCTTCCAGAGAAAATCCCTTTCCTTTGAAAGTGCCTTAAGCAACTTACAAGCATTCAACAGAAACTCACATGCATTTCTCTGAAAGAGAAGCAGTCTGTTCCAACACTTCAATTCACTGTACAAAGTGAATGGAGTGTTGCTTCACTTTCTAAATGCTGTCCTTTTAGAGACAATCATTTTCCTTTGAAAGTGCCTTAAACTACTTTCAAGCACTCACAAAAAACTCACATGCGTTTCTCTGAAAGACAAGCAGTGTGTTCCAACACTTCAATTCACTGTGCGAAGTGAATGGAGTGTTGCTTCAGTTTCTAAATGCTGTCCTTTCAGAGAAAATCACTTTCCTTTGAAAGTGCCTTAAGCGACTTGCAATAATTCACAAGAAACTCACATGCGCTTCTCTGAAAGTGAAGTAGTCTATTCCAACACTTCAATTCACTGTGCGAAGTGAATGGAGTGTTGCTTCACTTTCTAAATGCTGTCCTTTCAGAGAAAATCACTTTCCTTTGAAAGTGCCTTAAGCTACTTACAAGCATTCACCAGAAACTCACATGCGTTTCTCTTAAAGAGAAGCAGTCTGTTCCAAAACTTCAATTCACTGTGCGAAGCGAATGGCGTGTTGCTTCAGTTTCTAAATGCTGTCCTTTCAGAGAAAATCACTTTCCTTTGAACGTGCCTTAAGCTACTTACAAGCATTCACCAGAAACTCACATGCGTTTCTCTGAAAGAGAAGCAGTCTGTTCCAATACTTCAATTCACTCTGCGAAGTGAATGGAGTGTTGCTTCACTTTCTAAATGCTGTCCTTTCAGAGAAAATCACTTTCCTTTGAAAGTGCCTTAAGCTACTTACAAGCATTCAACAGAAACTCACATGCATTTCTCTGAAAGAGAAGCAGTCTATTCCAACACTTCAATTAACTGTGCGAAGTGAATGGAGTGTTGCTTCACTTTCTAAATGCTGTCCTTTCAGAGAAAATCACTTTCCTTTGAAAGTGCCTTAAGCTACTTACAAGCATTCACCAGAAACTCACATGCGTTTCTCTGAAAGAGAAGCAGTCTGTTCCAACACTTCAATTCACTGTGCGAAGTGAATGGAGTGTTGCTTCACTTTCTAAATGCTGTCCTTTCAGAGAAAATCACTTTCTTTGGAATGTGCCTTAAGCTACTTACAAGCATTCAACTTAAACTCACATGCGTTTCTCTGAAAGAGAAGCAGTCTGTTTTAACACTTCAATTCACTGTGCGAAGTGAATGGAGTGTTGCTTCACTTTCTAAATGCTGTCCTTTCAGAGAAAATCACTTTCCTTTGAAAGTGCCTTAAGCTACTTACAAGCATTCACCAGAAACTCACATGCGTTTCTCTGATAGAGAAGCAGTCTGTTCCAACACTTCAATTCACTGTGCGAAGTGAATGGAGTGTTGCTTCACTTTCTAAATGCTGTCCTTTCAGAGAAAATCACTTTCCTTTGAAAGTGCCTTAAGCTACTTGCAAGCATCAGGAAGAAACTCACATGCGTTTCTCTGAAAGAGAAGCAGTCTGTTCCAACACTTCAATTCACTGTGCGAAGTGAATGGAGTGTTGCTTCACTTTCTAAATGCTGTCCTTTCAGAGAAAATCACTTTCCTTTGAATGTGCCTTAAGCTACTTGCAAGCATTCACAAGAACCACTAATGCATTTCTATGAAAGAGAAGCAGTCTGTTCCAACACTTCAATTTATTGTGCGAAGGGAATGGAGTGTTGCTTCACTTTCTAAATGCTGTCCTTTCAGAGAAAATCACTTTCCTTTGAAAGTGCATTAAACTACTTTCAAGCATTCATAAAAAACTCACATGCGTTTCTCTGAAAGAGAAGCAGTCTGTTCCAACACTTCAATTCACTGTGCGAAGTGAATGGAGTGTTGCTTCACTTTCTAAATGCTGTCCTTTCGGAGAAAATCACTTTCCTTTGAAAGTGCCTCAAGCTACTTACAAGCATTCACCAGAAACTCACATGCGTTTCTCTGATAGAGAAGCAGTCTGTTTCAACACTTCAATTCACTGTGCGAAGTGAATGGAGTGTTGCTTCACTTTCTAAATGCTGTCCTTTCAGAGAAAATCACTTTCCTTTGAAAGTGCCTTAAGCTACTTGCAAGCATCAGGAAGAAACTCACATGCGTTTCTCTGAAAGAGAAGCAGTCTGTTCCAACACTTCAATTCACTGTGCGAAGTGAATGGAGTGTTGCTTCATTTTCTAAATGCTGTCCTTTCAGAGAAAATCACTTTCCTTTGAATGTGCCTTAAGCTACTTGCAAGCATTCACAAGAAACACTAATGCGTTTCTATGAAAGAGAAGCAGTCTGTTCCAACACTTCAATTTATTGTGCGAAGGGAATGGAGTGTTGCTTCACTTTCTAAATGCTGTCCTTTCAGAGAAAATCACTTTCCTTTGAAAGTGCATTAAACTACTTTCAAGCATTCATAAAAAACTCACATGCGTTTCTCTGAAAGAGAAGCAGTCTGTTCCAACACTTCAAGTCACTGTGCGAAGTGAATGGAGTGTTGCCTCACTTTCTAAATCTGTCCTTTCAGAGAAAATCACTTTCCATTGAAAGTGCCTTAAACTACTTTCAAGCATTCACAAAAAACTCACATGCGTTTCTCTGAAAGAGAAGGAGTCTGTTCCAACACTTCAATTCACTGTGCGAAGTGAATGGAGTGTTGCTTCACTTTCTAAATGCTGTCCTTCCAGAGAAAATCCCTTTCCTTTGAAAGTGCCTTAAGCAACTTACAAGCATTCAACAGAAACTCACATGCATTTCTCTGAAAGAGAAGCAGTCTGTTCCAACACTTCAATTCACTGTACAAAGTGAATGGAGTGTTGCTTCACTTTCTAAATGCTGTCCTTTCAGAGAAAATCATTTTCCTTTGAAAGTGCCTTAAACTACTTTCAAGCACTCACAAAAAACTCACATGCGTTTCTCTGAAAGACAAGCAGTGTGTTCCAACACTTCAATTCACTGTGCGAAGTGAATGGAGTGTTGCTTCAGTTTCTAAATGCTGTCCTTTCAGAGAAAATCACTTTCCTTTGAAAGTGCCTTAAGCGACTTGCAATAATTCACAAGAAACTCACATGCGCTTCTCTGAAAGTGAAGTAGTCTATTCCAACACTTCAATTCACTGTGCGAAGTGAATGGAGTGTTGCTTCACTTTCTAAATGCTGTCCTTTCAGAGAAAATCACTTTCCTTTGAAAGTGCCTTAAGCTACTTACAAGCATTCACCAGAAACTCACATGCGTTTCTCTTAAAGAGAAGCAGTCTGTTCCAAAACTTCAATTCACTGTGCGAAGCGAATGGCGTGTTGCTTCAGTTTCTAAATGCTGTCCTTTCAGAGAAAATCACTTTCCTTTGAAAGTGCCTTAAGCAACTTGCAAGCGTTCAAAAGAAACTCACATGCGTTTTTCTGAAAGAGAAGCAGTCTGTTCCAACACTTCAATTCACTGTGCGAAGTGAATGTAGTGTTGCTTCACTTTCTAAATGCTGTCCTTTCAGAGAAAATCACTTTCCTTTGAACGTGCCTTAAGCTACTTACAAGCATTCACCAGAAACTCACATGCGTTTCTCTGAAAGAGAAGCAGTCTGTTCCAATACTTCAATTCACTCTGCTAAGTGAATGGAGTGTTGCTTCACTTTCTAAATGCTGTCCTTTCAGAGAAAATCACTTTCCTTTGAAAGTGCCTTAAGCTACTTACAAGCATTCAACAGAAACTCACATGCATTTCTCTGAAAGAGAAGCAGTCTATTCCAACACTTCAATTAACTGTGCGAAGTGAATGGAGTGTTGCTTCACTTTCTAAATGCTGTCCTTTCAGAGAAAATCACTTTCCTTTGAAAGTGCCTTAAGCTACTTACAAGCATTCACCAGAAACTCACATGCGTTTCTCTGAAAGAGAAGCAGTCTGTTCCAACACTTCAATTCACTGTGCGAAGTGAATGGAGTGTTGCTTCACTTTCTAAATGCTGTCCTTTCAGAGAAAATCACTTTCCTTTGAAAGTGCCTTAAGCTACTTACAAGTATTCACCAGAAACTCACATGCGTTTCTCTGAAAGAGAAGCAGTCTGTTCCAATACTTCAATTCACTCTGCGAAGTGAATGGAGTGTTGTTTCACTTTCTAAATGCTGTCCTTTCAGAGAAAATCACTTTCTTTGGAATGTGCCTTAAGCTACTTACAAGCATTCAACTTAAACTCACATGCATTTCTCTGAAAGAGAAGCAGTCTGTTTTAACACTTCAATTCACTGTGCGAAGTGAATGGAGTGTTGCTTCACTTTCTAAATGCTGTCCCTTCAGAGAAAATCACTTTCCTTTGAAAGTGCCTTAAGCTACTTACAAGCATTCACCAGAAACTCACATGCGTTTCTCTGATAGAGAAGCAGTCTGTTCCAACACTTCAATTCACTGTGCGAAGTGAATGGAGTGTTGCTTCACTTTCTAAATGCTGTCCTTTCAGAGAAAATCACTTTCCTTTGAAAGTGCCTTAAGCTACTTGCAAGCATCAGGAAGAAACTCACATGCGTTTCTCTGAAAGAGAAGCAGTCTGTTCCAACACTTCAATTCACTGTGCGAAGTGAATGGAGTGTTGCTTCACTTTCTAAATGCTGTCCTTTCAGAGAAAATCACTTTCCTTTGAATGTGCCTTAAGCTACTTGCAAGCATTCACAAGAAACACTAATGCATTTCTATGAAAGAGAAGCAGTCTGTTCCAACACTTCAATTTATTGTGCGAAGGGAATGGAGTGTTGCTTCACTTTCTAAATGCTGTCCTTTCAGAGAAAATCACTTTCCTTTGAAAGTGCATTAAACTACTTTCAAGCATTCATAAAAAACTCACATGCGTTTCTCTGAAAGAGAAGCAGTCTGTTCCAACACTTCAATTCACTGTGCGAAGTGAATGGAGTGTTGCTTCACTTTCTAAATGCTGTCCTTTCAGAGAAAATCACTTTCCTTTGAAAGTGCCTTAAGCTACTTACAAGCATTCACCAGAAACTCACATGCGTTTCTCTTAAAGAGAAGCAGTCTGTTCCAACACTTCAGTTCACTGTGCGAAGTGAATGGCGTGTTGCTTCACTTTCTAAATGCTGTTCTTTCAGAGAAAATCACTTTCCTTTGAAAGTGCCTTAAGCAACTTGCAAGCATTCAAAAAAAACTCACATGCGTTTCTCTGAAAGAGAAGCAGTCTGTTCCAACACTTCAATTCACTGTGCGAAGTGAATGGAGTGTTGCTTCACTTTCTAAATGCTGTCCTTTCAGAGAAAATCACTTTCCTTTGAAAGTGCCTTAAGCTACTTACAAGCATTCACCAGAAACTCACATGCGTTTCTCTTAAAGAGAAGCAGTCTCTTCCAACACTTCAATTCACTGTGCGAAGTGAATGGCGTGTTGCTTCACTTTCTAAATGCTGTCCTTTCAGAGAAAATCACTTTCCTTTGAAAGTGCCTTAAGCAACTTGCAAGCATTCAAAAGAAACTCACATGCGTTTCTCTGAAAGAGAAGCAGTCTGTTCCAACACTTCAATTCACTGTGCGAAGTGAATGGAGTGTTGCTTCACTTTCTAAATGCTGTCCTTTCAGAGAAAATCACTTTCCTTTGAACGTGCCTTAAGCTACTTACAAGCATTCACCAGAAACTCACATGCGTTTCTCTGAAAGAGAAGCAGTCTGTTCCAATACTTCAATTCACTCTGCGAAGTGAATGGAGTGTTGCTTCACTTTCTAAATGCTGTCCTTTCAGAGAAAATCACTTTCTTTGGAAAGTGCCTTAAGCTACTTACAAGCATTCAACTTAAACTCACATGCATTTCTCTGAAAGAGAAGCAGTCTGTTCTAACACTTCAATTCACTGTGCGAAGTGAATGGAGTGTTGCTTCACTTTCTAAATGCTGTCCTTTCAGAGAAAATCACTTTCCTTTGAAAGTGCCTCAAGCTACTTACAAGCATTCACCAGAAACTCACATGCGTTTCTCTGATAGAGAAGCAGTCTGTTTCAACACTTCAATTCACTGTGCGAAGTGAATGGAGTGTTGCTTCACTTTCTAAATGCTGTCCTTTCAGAGAAAATCACTTTCCTTTGAAAGTGCCTTAAGCTACTTGCAAGCATCAGGAAGAAACTCACATGCGTTTCTCTGAAAGAGAAGCAGTCTGTTCCAACACTTCAATTCACTGTGCGAAGTGAATGGAGTGTTGCTTCACTTTCTAAATGCTGTCCTTTCAGAGAAAATCACTTTCCTTTGAATGTGCCTTAAGCTACTTGCAAGCATTCACAAGAAACACTAATGCGTTTCTATGAAAGAGAAGCAGTCTGTTCCAACACTTCAATTTATTGTGCGAAGGGAATGGAGTGTTGCTTCACTTTCTAAATGCTGTCCTTTCAGAGAAAATCACTTTCCTTTGAAAGTGCATTAAACTACTTTCAAGCATTCATAAAAAACTCACATGCGTTTCTCTGAAAGAGAAGCAGTCTGTTCCAACACTTCAATTCACTGTGCGAAGTGAATGGAGTGTTGCCTCACTTTCTAAATGCTGTCCTTTCAGAGAAAATCACTTTCCATTGAAAGTGCCTTAAACTACTTTCAAGCATTCACAAAAAACTCACATGCGTTTCTCTGAAAGAGAAGCAGTCTGTTCCAACACTTCAATTCACTGTGCGAAGTGAATGGAGTGTTGCTTCACTTTCTAAATGCTGTCCTTCCAGAGAAAATCCCTTTCCTTTGAAAGTGCCTTAAGCAACTTACAAGCATTCAACAGAAACTCACATGCATTTCTCTGAAAGAGAAGCAGTCTGTTCCAACACTTCAATTCACTGTACAAAGTGAATGGAGTGTTGCTTCACTTTCTAAATGCTGTCCTTTCAGAGAAAATCATTTTCCTTTGAAAGTGCCTTAAACTACTTTCAAGCACTCACAAAAAACTCACATGCGTTTCTCTGAAAGACAAGCAGTGTGTTCCAACACTTCAATTCACTGTGCGAAGTGAATGGAGTGTTGCTTCAGTTTCTAAATGCTGTCCTTTCAGAGAAAATCACTTTCCTTTGAAAGTGCCTTAAGCGACTTGCAATAATTCACAAGAAACTCACATGCGCTTCTCTGAAAGTGAAGTAGTCTATTCCAACACTTCAATTCACTGTGCGAAGTGAATGGAGTGTTGCTTCACTTTCTAAATGCTGTCCTTTCAGAGAAAATCACTTTCCTTTGAAAGTGCCTTAAGCTACTTACAAGCATTCACCAGAAACTCACATGCGTTTCTCTGAAAGAGAAGCAGTCTGTTCCAACACTTCAATTCACTGTGCGAAGTGAATGGAGTGTTGCTTCACTTTCTAAATGCTGTCCTTTCAGAGAAAATCACTTTCGTTTGAAAGTGCCTTAAGCTACTTACAAGCATTCACCAGAAACTCACATGCGTTTCTCTTAAAGAGAAGCAGTCTGTTCCAAAACTTCAATTCACTGTGCGAAGTGAATGGCGTGTTGCTTCAGTTTCTAAATGCTGTCCTTTCAGAGAAAATCACTTTCCTTTGAAAGTGCCTTAAGCAACTTGCAAGCATTCAAAAGAAACTCACATGCGTTTTTCTGAAAGAGAAGCAGTCTGTTCCAACACTTCAATTCACTGTGCGAAGTGAATGGAGTGTTGCTTCACTTTCTAAATGCTGTCCTTTCAGAGAAAATCACTTTCCTTTGAACGTGCCTTAAGCTACTTACAAGCATTCACCAGAAACTCACATGCGTTTCTCTGAAAGAGAAGCAGTCTGTTCCAATACTTCAATTCACTCTGCGAAGTGAATGGAGTGTTGCCTCACTTTCTAAATGCTGTCCTTTCAGAGAAAATCACTTTCCTTTGAAAGTGCCTTAAGCTACTTACAAGCATTCAACAGAAACTCACATGCATTTCTCTGAAAGAGAAGCAGTCTGTTCCAACACTTCAATTAACTGTGCGAAGTGAATGGAGTGTTGCTTCACTTTCTAAATGCTGTCCTTTCAGAGAAAATCACTTTCCTTTGAAAGTGCCTTAAGCTACTTACAAGCATTCACCAGAAACTCACATGCGTTTCTCTGAAAGAGAAGCAGTCTGTTCCAACACTTCAATTCACTGTGCGAAGTGAATGGAGTGTTGCTTCACTTTCTAAATGCTGTCCTTTCAGAGAAAATCACTTTCCTTTGAAAGTGCCTTAAGCTACTTACAAGCATTCACCAGAAACTCACATGCGTTTCTCTGAAAGATAAGCAGTCTGTTCCAATACTTCAATTCACTCTGCGAAGTGAATGGAGTGTTGCTTCACTTTCTAAATGCTGTCCTTTCAGAGAAAATCACTTTCTTTGGAAAGTGCCTTAAGCTACTTACAAGCATTCAACTTAAACTCACATGCATTTCTCTGAAAGAGAAGCAGTCTGTTCTAACACTTCAATTCACTGTGCGAAGTGAATGGAGTGTTGCTTCACTTTCTAAATGCTGTCCTTTCAGAGAAAATCACTTTCCTTTGAAAGTGCCTTAAGCTACTTACAAGCATTCACCAGAAACTCACATGCGTTTCTCTGATAGAGAAGCAGTCTGTTCCAACACTTCAATTCACTGTGCGAAGTGAATGGAGTGTTGCTTCACTTTCTAAATGCTGTCCTTTCAGAGAAAATCACTTTCCTTTGAAAGTGCCTTAAGCTACTTGCAAGCATCAGGAAGAAACTCACATGCGTTTCTCTGAAAGAGAAGCAGTCTGTTCTAACACTTCAATTCACTGTGCGAAGTGAATGGAGTGTTGCCTCACTTTCTAAATGCTGTCCTTTCAGAGAAAATCACTTTCCATTGAAAGTGCCTTAAACTACTTTCAAGCATTCACAAAAAACTCACATGCGTTTCTCTGAAAGAGAAGGAGTCTGTTCCAACACTTCAATTCACTGTGCGAAGTGAATGGAGTGTTGCTTCACTTTCTAAATGCTGTCCTTCCAGAGAAAATCCCTTTCCTTTGAATGTGCCTTAAGCTACTTACAAGCATTCAACAGAAACTCACATGCATTTCTCTGAAAGAGAAGCAGTCTGTTCCAACACTTCAATTCACTGTGCGAAGTGAATGGAGTGTTGCTTCACTTTCTAAATGCTGTCCTTTCAGAGAAAATCACTTTCCTTTGAAAGTGCCTTAAGCTACTTACAAGCATTCAACAGAAACTCCCATGCATTTCTCTGAAAGAGAAGCAGTCTGTTCCAACACTTCAATTCACTGTGCGAAGTGAATGGAGTGTTGCTTCACTTTCTAAATGCTGTCCTTTCAGAGAAAATCACTTTCCTTTGAAAGTGCCTTAAGCTACTTACAAGCATTCACCAGAAACTCACATGCGTTTCTCTGAAAGAGAAACAGTCTGTTCCAACACTTCAATTCACTGTGCGAAGTGAATGGAGTGTTGCTTCACTTTCTAAATGCTGTCCTTTCAGAGAAAATCACTTTCCTTTGAAAGTGCCTTAAGCTACTTGCAAGCATCAGGAAGAAACTCACATGCGTTTCTCTGAAAGAGAAGCAGTCTGTTCCAACACTTCAATTCACTCTGCGAAGTGAATGGAGTGTTGCTTCACTTTCTAAATGCTGTCCTTTCAGAGAAAATCACTTTCCTTTGAAAGTGCCTTAAGCTATTTGCAAGCATTAGGAAGAAACTCACATGCGTTTCTCTGAAAGAGAAGCAGTCTGTTCCAACACTTCAATTCACTGTGCGAAGTGAATGGAGTGTTGCCTCACTTTCTAAATGCTGTCCTTTCAGAGAAAATCACTTTCCATTGAAAGTGCCTTAAACTACTTTCAAGCATTCACAAAAAACTCACATGCGTTTCTCTGAAAGAGAAGCAGTCTGTTCCAACACTTCAATTCACTGTGCGAAGTGAATGGAGTGTTGCTTCACTTTCTAAATGCTGTCCTTTCAGAGAAAATCACTTTCCTTTGAACGTGCCTTAAGCTACTTACAAGCATTCACCAGAAACTCACATGCGTTTCTCTGAAAGAGAAGCAGTCTGTTCCAATACTTCAATTCACTGTGCGAAGTGAATGGAGTGTTGCTTCACTTTCTAAATGCTGTCCTTTCAGAGAAAATCACTTTCCTTTGAAAGTGCCTTAAGCTACTTACAAGCATTCAACAGAAACTCACATGCATTTCTCTGAAAGAGAAGCAGTCTGTTCCAACACTTCAATTAACTGTGCGAAGTGAATGGAGTGTTGCTTCACTTTCTAAATGCTGTCCTTTCAGAGAAAATCACTTTCCTTTGAAAGTGCCTTAAGCTACTTACAAGCATTCACCAGAAACTCACATGCGTTTCTCTGAAAGAGAAGCAGTCTGTTCCAACACTTCAATTCACTGTGCGAAGTGAATGGAGTGTTGCTTCACTTTCTAAATGCTGTCCTTTCAGAGAAAATCACTTTCCTTTGAAAGTGCCTTGAGCTACTTACAAGCATTCACCAGAAACTCACATGCGTTTCTCTGAAAGAGAAGCAGTCTGTTCCAATACTTCAATTCACTCTGCGAAGTGAATGGAGTGTTGCTTCACTTTCTAAATGCTGTCCTTTCAGAGAAAATCACTTTCTTTGGAAAGTGCCTTAAGCTACTTACAAGCATTCAACTTAAACTCACATGCATTTCTCTGAAAGAGAAGCAGTCTGTTCTAACACTTCAATTCACTGTGCGAAGGGAATGGAGTGTTGCTTCACTTTCTAAATGCTGTCCTTTCAGAGAAAATCACTTTCCTTTGAAAGTGCCTTAAGCTACTTACAAGCATTCACCAGAAACTCACATGCGTTTCTCTGATAGAGAAGCAGTCTGTTCCAACACTTCAATTCACTGTGCGAAGTGAATGGAGTGTTGCTTCACTTTCTAAATGCTGTCCTTTCAGAGAAAATCACTTTCCTTTGAATGTGCCTTAAGCTACTTGCAAGCATTCACAAGAAACACTAATGCGTTTCTATGAAAGAGAAGCAGTCTGTTCCAACACTTCAATTTATTGTGCGAAGGGAATGGAGTGTTGCTTCACTTTCTAAATGCTGTCCTTTCAGAGAAAATCACTTTCCTTTGAAAGTGCATTAAACTACTTTCAAGCATTCATAAAAAACTCACATGCGTTTCTCTGAAAGAGAAGCAGTCTGTTCCAACACTTCAATTCACTGTGCGAAGTGAATTGAGTGTTGCCTCACTTTCTAAATGCTGTCCTTTCAGAGAAAATCACTTTCCATTGAAAGTGCCTTAAACTACTTTCAAGCATTCACAAAAAACTCACATGCGTTTCTCTGAAAGAGAAGGAGTCTGTTCCAACACTTCAATTCACTGTGCGAAGTGAATGGAGTGTTGCTTCACTTTCTAAATGCTGTCCTTCCAGAGAAAATCCCTTTCCTTTGAAAGTGCCTTAAGCAACTTACAAGCATTCAACAGAAACTCACATGCATTTCTCTGAAAGAGAAGCAGTCTGTTCCAACACTTCAATTCACTGTACAAAGTGAATGGAGTGTTGCTTCACTTTCTAAATGCTGTCCTTTCAGAGAAAATCATTTTCCTTTGAAAGTGCCTTAAACTACTTTCAAGCACTCACAAAAAACTCACATGCGTTTCTCTGAAAGACAAGCAGTGTGTTCCAACACTTCAATTCACTGTGCGAAGTGAATGGAGTGTTGCTTCAGTTTCTAAATGCTGTCCTTTCAGAGAAAATCACTTTCCTTTGAAAGTGCCTTAAGCGACTTGCAATAATTCACAAGAAACTCACATGCGCTTCTCTGAAAGTGAAGTAGTCTATTCCAACACTTCAATTCACTGTGCGAAGTGAATGGAGTGTTGCTTCACTTTCTAAATGCTGTCCTTTCAGAGAAAATCACTTTCCTTTGAAAGTGCCTTAAGCTACTTACAAGCATTCACCAGAAACTCACATGCGTTTCTCTGAAAGAGAAGCAGTCTGTTCCAACACTTCAATTCACTGTGCGAAGTGAATGGAGTGTTGCTTCACTTTCTAAATGCTGTCCTTTCAGAGAAAATCACTTTCGTTTGAAAGTGCCTTAAGCTACTTACAAGCATTCACCAGAAACTCACATGCGTTTCTCTTAAAGAGAAGCAGTCTGTTCCAAAACTTCAATTCACTGTGCGAAGTGAATGGCGTGTTGCTTCAGTTTCTAAATGCTGTCCTTTCAGAGAAAATCACTTTCCTTTGAAAGTGCCTTAAGCAACTTGCAAGCATTCAAAAGAAACTCACATGCGTTTTTCTGAAAGAGAAGCAGTCTGTTCCAACACTTCAATTCACTGTGCGAAGTGAATGGAGTGTTGCTTCACTTTCTAAATGCTGTCCTTTCAGAGAAAATCACTTTCCTTTGAACGTGCCTTAAGCTACTTACAAGCATTCACCAGAAACTCACATGCGTTTCTCTGAAAGAGAAGCAGTCTGTTCCAATACTTCAATTCACTCTGCGAAGTGAATGGAGTGTTGCTTCACTTTCTAAATGCTGTCCTTTCAGAGAAAATCACTTTCCTTTGAAAGTGCCTTAAGCTACTTACAAGCATTCAACAGAAACTCACATGCATTTCTCTGAAAGAGAAGCAGTCTGTTCCAACACTTCAATTAACTGTGCGAAGTGAATGGAGTGTTGCTTCACTTTCTAAATGCTGTCCTTTCAGAGAAAATCACTTTCCTTTGAACGTGCCTTAAGCTACTTACAAGCATTCACCAGAAACTCACATGCGTTTCTCTGATAGAGAAGCAGTCTGTTCCAACACTTCAATTCACTGTGCGAAGTGAATGGAGTGTTGCTTCACTTTCTAAATGCTGTCCTTTCAGAGAAAATCACTTTCCTTTGAAAGTGCCTTAAGCTACTTGCAAGCATCAGGAAGAAACTCACATGCGTTTCTCTGAAAGAGAAGCAGTCTGTTCCAACACTTCAATTCACTGTGCGAAGTGAATGGAGTGTTGCTTCACTTTCTAAATGCTGTCCTTTCAGAGAAAATCACTTTCCTTTGAATGTGCCTTAAGCTACTTGCAAGCATTCACAAGAAACACTATTGCGTTTCTATGAAAGAGAAGCAGTCTGTTCCAACACTTCAATTTATTGTGCGAAGTGAATGGCGTGTTGCTTCACTTTCTAAATGCTGTCCTTTCAGAGAAAATCACTTTCCTTTGAAAGTGCCTTAAGCAACTTGCAAGCATTCAAAAGAAACTCACATGCGTTTCTCTGAAAGAGAAGCAGTCTGTTCCAACACTTCAATTCACTGTGCGAAGTGAATGGAGTGTTGCCTCACTTTCTAAATGCTGTCCTTTCAGAGAAAATCACTTTCCATTGAAAGTGCCTTAAACTACTTTCAAGCATTCACAAAAAACTCACATGCGTTTCTCTGAAAGAGAAGGAGTCTGTTCCAACACTTCAATTCACTGTGCGAAGTGAATGGAGTGTTGCTTCATTTTCTAAATGCTGTCCTTCCAGAGAAAATCCCTTTCCTTTGAATGTGCCTTAAGCTACTTACAAGCATTCAACAGAAACTCACATGCATTTCTCTGAAAGAGAAGCAGTCTGTTCCAACACTTCAATTCACTGTGCGAAGTGAATGGAGTGTTGCTTCACTTTCTAAATGCTGTCCTTTCAGAGAAAATCACTTTCCTTTGAAAGTGCCTTAAGCTACTTACAAGCATTCAACAGACACTCCCATGCATTTCTCTGAAAGAGAAGCAGTCTGTTCCAACACTTCAATTCACTGTGCGAAGTGAATGGAGTGTTGCTTCACTTTCTAAATGCTGTCCTTTCAGAGAAAATCACTTTCCTTTGAAAGTGCCTTAAGCTACTTACAAGCATTCACCAGAAACTCACATGCGTTTCTCTGAAAGAGAAACAGTCTGTTCCAACACTTCAATTCACTGTGCGAAGTGAATGGAGTGTTGCTTCACTTTCTAAATGCTGTCCTTTCAGAGAAAATCACTTTCCTTTGAAAGTGCCTTAAGCTACTTGCAAGCATCAGGAAGAAACTCACATGCGTTTCTCTGAAAGAGAAGCAGTCTGTTCCAACACTTCAATTCACTGTGCGAAGTGAATGGAGTGTTGCTTCACT
The DNA here is from genome assembly GCF_982192425.1 of Myodes glareolus. Lineage (NCBI taxonomy): Eukaryota > Metazoa > Chordata > Mammalia > Rodentia > Cricetidae > Myodes > Myodes glareolus. The sequence continues at coordinate 54,955 of NW_028263305.1, forward strand.
TTCTAAATGCTGTCCTTTCAGAGAAAATCACTTTCCTTTGAAAGTGCCTTAAGCAACTTGCAAGCATTCAAAAGAAACTAACATGCGTTTCTCTGAAAGAGAAGCAGTCTGATCCAACACTTCAATTAACTGTGCGAAGTGAATGGAGTGTTGCTTCACTTTCTAAATGCTGTCCTTTCAGAGAAAATCACTTTCCTTTGAAAGTGCCTTAAGCTACTTACAAGCATTCACCAGAAACTCACATGCGTTTCTCTGAAAGAGAAGCAGTCTGTTCCAATACTTCAATTCACTCTGCGAAGTGAATGGAGTGTTGCTTCACTTTCTAAATGCTGTCCTTTCAGAGAAAATCACTTTCCTTTGAAAGTGCCTTAAGCTACTTACAAGCATTCAACAGAAACTCACATGCATTTCTCTGAAAGAGAAGCAGTCTGTTCCAACACTTCAATTAACTGTGCGAAGTGAATGGAGTGTTGCTTCACTTTCTAAATGCTGTCCTTTCAGAGAAAATCACTTTCCTTTGAAAGTGCCTTAAGCTACTTACAAGCATTCACCAGAAACTCACATGCGTTTCTCTGAAAGAGAAACAGTCTGTTCCAACACTTCAATTCACGGTGCGAAGTGAATGGAGTGTTGCTTCACTTTCTAAATGCTGTCCTTTCAGAGAAAATCACTTTCCTTTGAAAGTGCCTTAAGCTACTTACAAGCATTCACCAGAAACTCACATGCGTTTCTCTGAAAGAGAAACAGTCTGTTCCAACACTTCAATTCACTGTGCGAAGTGAATGGAGTGTTGCTTCACTTTCTAAATGCTGTCCTTTCAGAGAAAATCACTTTCCTTTGAAAGTGCCTTAAGCTACTTGCAAGCATCAGGAAGAAACTCACATGCGTTTCTCTGAAAGAGAAGCAGTCTGTTCCAACACTTCAATTCACTGTGCGAAGTGAATGGAGTGTTGCTTCACTTTCTAAATGCTGTCCTTTCAGAGAAAATCACTTTCCTTTGAAAGTGCCTTAAGCTATTTGCAAGCATTAGGAAGAAACTCACATGCGTTTCTCTGAAAGAGAAGCAGTCTGTTCCAACACTTCAATTCACTGTGCGAAGTGAATGGAGTGTTGCCTCACTTTCTAAATGCTGTCCTTTCAGAGAAAATCACTTTCCATTGAAAGTGCCTTAAACTACTTTCAAGCATTCACAAAAAACTCACATGCGTTTCTCTGAAAGAGAAGCAGTCTGTTCCAACACTTCAATTCACTGTGCGAAGTGAATGGAGTGTTGCTTCACTTTCTAAATGCTGTCCTTTCAGAGAAAATCACTTTCCTTTGAATGTGCCTTAAGCTACTTGCAAGCATTCACAAGAAACACTATTGCGTTTCTATGAAAGAGAAGCAGTCTGTTCCAACACTTCAATTTATTGTGCGAAGTGAATGGCGTGTTGCTTCACTTTCTAAATGCTGTCCTTTCAGAGAAAATCACTTTCCTTTGAAAGTGCCTTAAGCAACTTGCAAGCATTCAAAAGAAACTCACATGCGTTTCTCTGAAAGAGAAGCAGTCTGTTCCAACACTTCAATTCACTGTGCGAAGTGAATGGAGTGTTGCCTCACTTTCTAAATGCTGTCCTTTCAGAGAAAATCACTTTCCATTGAAAGTGCCTTAAACTACTTTCAAGCATTCACAAAAAACTCACATGCGTTTCTCTGAAAGAGAAGGAGTCTGTTCCAACACTTCAATTCACTGTGCGAAGTGAATGGAGTGTTGCTTCATTTTCTAAATGCTGTCCTTCCAGAGAAAATCCCTTTCCTTTGAATGTGCCTTAAGCTACTTACAAGCATTCAACAGAAACTCACATGCATTTCTCTGAAAGAGAAGCAGTCTGTTCCAACACTTCAATTCACTGTGCGAAGTGAATGGAGTGTTGCTTCACTTTCTAAATGCTGTCCTTTCAGAGAAAATCACTTTCCTTTGAAAGTGCCTTAAGCTATTTGCAAGCATTAGGAAGAAACTCACATGCGTTTCTCTGAAAGAGAAGCAGTCTGTTCCAACACTTCAATTCACTGTGCGAAGTGAATGGAGTGTTGCCTCACTTTCTAAATGCTGTCCTTTCAGAGAAAATCACTTTCCATTGAAAGTGCCTTAAACTACTTTCAAGCATTCACAAAAAACTCACATGCGTTTCTCTGAAAGAGAAGCAGTCTGTTCCAACACTTCAATTCACTGTGCGAAGTGAATGGAGTGTTGCTTCACTTTCTAAATGCTGTCCTTTCAGAGAAAATCACTTTCCTTTGAATGTGCCTTAAGCTACTTGCAAGCATTCACAAGAAACACTATTGCGTTTCTGTGAAAGAGAAGCAGTCTGTTCCAACACTTCAATTTATTGTGCGAAGTGAATGGCGTGTTGCTTCACTTTCTAAATGCTGTCCTTTCAGAGAAAATCACTTTCCTTTGAAAGTGCCTTAAGCAACTTGCAAGCATTCAAAAGAAACTCACATGCGTTTCTCTGAAAGAGAAGCAGTCTGTTCCAACACTTCAATTCACTGTGCGAAGTGAATGGAGTGTTGCCTCACTTTCTAAATGCTGTCCTTTCAGAGAAAATCACTTTCCATTGAAAGTGCCTTAAACTACTTTCAAGCATTCACAAAAAACTCACATGCGTTTCTCTGAAAGAGAAGGAGTCTGTTCCAACACTTCAATTCACTGTGCGAAGTGAATGGAGTGTTGCTTCATTTTCTAAATGCTGTCCTTCCAGAGAAAATCCCTTTCCTTTGAATGTGCCTTAAGCTACTTACAAGCATTCAACAGAAACTCACATACATTTCTCTGAAAGAGAAGCAGTCTGTTCCAACACTTCAATTCACTGTGCGAAGTGAATGGAGTGTTGCTTCACTTTCTAAATGCTGTCCTTTCAGAGAAAATCACTTTCCTTTGAAAGTGCCTTAAGCTACTTACAAGCATTCAACAGAAACTCCCATGCATTTCTCTGAAAGAGAAGCAGTCTGTTCCAACACTTCAATTCACTGTGCGAAGTGAATGGAGTGTTGCTTCACTTTCTAAATGCTGTCCTTTCAGAGAAAATCACTTTCCTTTGAAAGTGCCTTAAGCTACTTACAAGCATTCACCAGACACTCACATGCGTTTCTCTGAAAGAGAAACAGTCTGTTCCAACACTTCAATTCACTGTGCGAAGTGAATGGAGTGTTGCTTCACTTTCTAAATGCTGTCCTTTCAGAGAAAATCACTTTCCTTTGAAAGTGCCTTAAGCTACTTGCAAGCATCAGGAAGAAACTCACATGCGTTTCTCTGAAAGAGAAGCAGTCTGTTCCAACACTTCAATTCACTGTGCGAAGTGAATGGAGTGTTGCTTCACTTTCTAAATGCTGTCCTTTCAGAGAAAATCACTTTCCTTTGAAAGTGCCTTAAGCAACTTGCAAGCATTCAAAAGAAACTAACATGCGTTTCTCTGAAAGAGAAGCAGTCTGTTCCAACACTTCAATTCACTGTGCGAAGTGAATGGAGTGTTGCTTCACTTTCTAAATGCTGTCCTTTCAGAGAAAATCACTTTCCTTTGAACGTGCCTTAAGCTACTTACAAGCATTCACCAGAAACTCACATGCGTTTCTCTGAAAGAGAAGCAGTCGGTTCCAATACTTCAATTCACTCTGCGAAATGAATGGAGTGTTGCTTCACTTTCTAAATGCTGTCCTTTCAGAGAAAATCACTTTCCTTTGAAAGTGCCTTAAGCTACTTACAAGCATTCAACAGAAACTCACATGCATTTCTCTGAAAGAGAAGCAGTCTGTTCCAACACTTCAATTAACTGTGCGAAGTGAATGGAGTGTTGCTTCACTTTCTAAATGCTGTCCTTTCAGAGAAAATCACTTTCCTTTGAAAGTGCCTTAAGCTACTTACAAGCATTCACCAGAAACTCACATGCGTTTCTCTGAAAGAGAAACAGTCTGTTCCAACACTTCAATTCACTGTGCGAAGTGAATGGAGTGTTGCTTCACTTTCTAAATGCTGTCCTTTCAGAGAAAATCACTTTCCTTTGAAAGTGCCTTAAGCTACTTGCAAGCATCAGGAAGAAACTCACATGCGTTTCTCTGAAAGAGAAGCAGTCTGTTCCAACACTTCAATTCACTGTGCGAAGTGAATGGAGTGTTGCTTCACTTTCTAAATGCTGTCCTTTCAGAGAAAATCACTTTCCTTTGAAAGTGCCTTAAGCTATTTGCAAGCATTAGGAAGAAACTCACATGCGTTTCTCTGAAAGAGAAACAGTCTGTTCCAACACTTCAATTCACTGTGCGAAGTGAATGGAGTGTTGCCTCACTTTCTAAATGCTGTCCTTTCAGAGAAAATCACTTTCCATTGAAAGTGCCTTAAACTACTTTCAAGCATTCACAAAAAACTCACATGCGTTTCTCTGAAAGAGAAGCAGTCTGTTCCAACACTTCAATTCACTGTGCGAAGTGAATGGAGTGTTGCTTCACTTTCTAAATGCTGTCCTTTCAGAGAAAATCCCTTTCCTTTGAATGTGCCTTAAGCTACTTACAAGCATTCAACAGAAACTCACATGCATTTCTCTGAAAGAGAAGCAGTCTGTTCCAACACTTCAATTCACTGTACAAAGTGAATGGAGTGTTGCTTCACTTTCTAAATGCTGTCCTTTCAGAGAAAATCACTTTCCTTTGAAAGTGCCTTAAGCAACTTGCAAGCATTCACAAGAAACACTAATGCGTTTCTATGAATGAGAAGCACTCTGTTCCAAAACTTCAATTCACTGCACGAAGGGAATGGAGTGTTGCTTCACTTTCTAAATGCTGTCCTTTCAGAGAAAATCACTTTCCTTTGAAAGTGCCTTAAGCTACTTACAAGCATTCACCAGAAACTCACATGCGTTTCTCTGAAAGAGAAGCAGTCTGTTCCAACACTTCAATTCACTGTGCGAAGTGAATGGAGTGTTGTTTCACTTTCTAAATGCTGTCCTTTCAGAGAAAATCACTTTCCTTTGAAAGTGCCTTAAGCTACTTACAAGCATTCACCAGAAACGCACATGCGTTTCTCTGAAAGAGAAGCAGTCTGTTCCAATACTTCAATTCACTCTGCGAAGTGAATGGAGTGTTGCTTCACTTTCTAAATGCTGTCCTTTCAGAGAAAATCACTTTCTTTGGAAAGTGCCTTAAGCTACTTACAAGCATTCAACTTAAACTCACATGCATTTCTCTGAAAGAGAAGCAGTCTGTTCTAACACTTCAATTCACTGTGCGAAGTGAATGGAGTGTTGCTTCACTTAATAAATGCTGTCCTTTCAGAGAAAATCACTTTCCTTTGAAAGTGCCTTAAGCTACTTACAAGCATTCACCAGAAACTCACATGCTTTTCTCTGATAGAGAAGCAGTCTGTTCCAACACTTCAATTCACTGTGCGAAGTGAATGGAGTGTTGCTTCACTTTCTAAATGCTGTCCTTTCAGAGAAAATCACTTTCCTTTGAAAGTGCCTTAAGCTACCTGCAAGCATCAGGAAGAAACTCACATGCGTTTCTCTGAAAGAGAAGCAGTCTGTTCCAACACTTCAATTCACTGTGCGAAGTGAATGGAGTGTTGCTTCACTTTCTAAATGCTGTCCTTTCAGAGAAAATCACTTTCCTTTGAATGTGCCTTAAGCTACTTGCAAGCATTCACAAGAAACACTAATGCATTTCTATGAAAGAGAAGCAGTCTGTTCCAACACTTCAATTTATTGTGCGAAGGGAATGGAATGTTGCTTCACTTTCTAAATGCTGTCCTTTCAGAGAAAATCACTTTCCTTTGAAAGTGCATTAAACTACTTTCAAGCATTCATAAAAAACTCACATGCGTTTCTCTGAAAGAGAAGCAGTCTGTTCCAACACTTCAATTCACTGTGCGAAGTGAATGGAGTGTTGCCTCACTTTCTAAATGCTGTCCTTTCAGAGAAAATCACTTTCCATTGAAAGTGCCTTAAACTACTTTCAAGCATTCACAAAAAACTCACATGCGTTTCTCTGAAAGAGAAGCAGTCTGTTCCAACACTTCAATTCACTGTGCGAAGTGAATGGAGTGTTGCTTCACTTTCTAAATGCTGTCCTTTCAGAGAAAATCCCTTTCCTTTGAATGTGCCTTAAGCTACTTACAAGCATTCAACAGAAACTCACATGCATTTCTCTGAAAGAGAAGCAGTCTGTTCCAACACTTAAATTCACTGTGCGAAGTGAATGGAGTGTTGCTTCACTTTCTAAATGCTGTCCTTTCAGAGAAAATCACTTTCCTTTGAACGTGCCTTAAGCTACTTACAAGCATTCACCAGAAACTCACATGCGTTTCTCTGAAAGAGAAGCAGTCTGTTCCAATACTTCAATTCACTCTGCGAAGTGAATGGAGTGTTGCTTCACTTTCTAAATGCTGTCCTTTCAGAGAAAATCACTTTCCTTTGAAAGTGCCTTAAGCTACTTACAAGCATTCAACAGAAACTCACATGCATTTCTCTGAAAGAGAAGCAGTCTGTTCCAACACTTCAATTCACTGTGCGAAGTGAATGGAGTGTTGCTTCACTTTCTAAATGCTGTCCTTTCAGAGAAAATCACTTTCCTTTGAAAGTGCCTTAAGCTACTTGCAAGCATCAGGAAGAAACTCACATGCGTTTCTCTGAAAGAGAAGCAGTCTGTTCCAACACTTCAATTCACTGTGCGAAGTGAATGGAGTGTTGCTTCACTTTCTAAATGCTGTCCTTTCAGAGAAAATCACTTTCCTTTGAAAGTGCCTTAAGCTATTTGCAAGCATTAGGAAGAAACTCACATGCGTTTCTCTGAAAGAGAAGCAGTCTGTTCCAACACTTCAATTCACTGTGCGAAGTGAATGGAGTGTTGCCTCACTTTCTAAATGCTGTCCTTTCAGAGAAAATCACTTTCCATTGAAAGTGCCTTAAACTACTTTCAAGCATTCACAAAAAACTCACATGCGTTTCTCTGAAAGAGAAGCAGTCTGTTCCAACACTTCAATTCACTGTGCGAAGTGAATGGAGTGTTGCTTCACTTTGTAAATGCTGTCCTTTCAGAGAAAATCACTTTCCTTTGAATGTGCCTTAAGCTACTTGCAAGCATTCACAAGAAACACTATTGCGTTTCTATGAAAGAGAAGCAGTCTGTTCCAACACTTCAATTTATTGTGCGAAGTGAATGGCGTGTTGCTTCACTTTCTAAATGCTGTCCTTTCAGAGAAAATCACTTTCCTTTGAAAGTGCCTTAAGCAACTTGCAAGCATTCAAAAGAAACTCACATGCGTTTCTCTGAAAGAGAAGCAGTCTGTTCCAACACTTCAATTCACTGTGCGAAGTGAATGGAGTGTTGCCTCACTTTCTAAATGCTGTCCTTTCAGAGAAAATCACTTTCCATTGAAAGTGCCTTAAACTACTTTCAAGCATTCACAAAAAACTCACATGCGTTTCTCTGAAAGAGAAGGAGTCTGTTCCAACACTTCAATTCACTGTGCGAAGTGAATGGAGTGTTGCTTCATTTTCTAAATGCTGTCCTTCCAGAGAAAATCCCTTTCCTTTGAATGTGCCTTAAGCTACTTACAAGCATTCAACAGAAACTCACATGCATTTCTCTGAAAGAGAAGCAGTCTGTTCCAACACTTCAATTCACTGTGCGAAGTGAATGGAGTGTTGCTTCACTTTCTAAATGCTGTCCTTTCAGAGAAAATCACTTTCCTTTGAAAGTGCCTTAAGCTATTTGCAAGCATTAGGAAGAAACTCACATGCGTTTCTCTGAAAGAGAAGCAGTCTGTTCCAACACTTCAATTCACTGTGCGAAGTGAATGGAGTGTTGCCTCACTTTCTAAATGCTGTCCTTTCAGAGAAAATCACTTTCCATTGAAAGTGCCTTAAACTACTTTCAAGCATTCACAAAAAACTCACATGCGTTTCTCTGAAAGAGAAGCAGTCTGTTCCAACACTTCAATTCACTGTGCGAAGTGAATGGAGTGTTGCTTCACTTTCTAAATGCTGTCCTTTCAGAGAAAATCACTTTCCTTTGAATGTGCCTTAAGCTACTTGCAAGCATTCACAAGAAACACTATTGCGTTTCTGTGAAAGAGAAGCAGTCTGTTCCAACACTTCAATTTATTGTGCGAAGTGAATGGCGTGTTGCTTCACTTTCTAAATGCTGTCCTTTCAGAGAAAATCACTTTCCTTTGAAAGTGCCTTAAGCAACTTGCAAGCATTCAAAAGAAACTCACATGCGTTTCTCTGAAAGAGAAGCAGTCTGTTCCAACACTTCAATTCACTGTGCGAAGTGAATGGAGTGTTGCCTCACTTTCTAAATGCTGTCCTTTCAGAGAAAATCACTTTCCATTGAAAGTGCCTTAAACTACTTTCAAGCATTCACAAAAAACTCACATGCGTTTCTCTGAAAGAGAAGGAGTCTGTTCCAACACTTCAATTCACTGTGCGAAGTGAATGGAGTGTTGCTTCATTTTCTAAATGCTGTCCTTCCAGAGAAAATCCCTTTCCTTTGAATGTGCCTTAAGCTACTTACAAGCATTCAACAGAAACTCACATACATTTCTCTGAAAGAGAAGCAGTCTGTTCCAACACTTCAATTCACTGTGCGAAGTGAATGGAGTGTTGCTTCACTTTCTAAATGCTGTCCTTTCAGAGAAAATCACTTTCCTTTGAAAGTGCCTTAAGCTACTTACAAGCATTCAACAGAAACTCCCATGCATTTCTCTGAAAGAGAAGCAGTCTGTTCCAACACTTCAATTCACTGTGCGAAGTGAATGGAGTGTTGCTTCACTTTCTAAATGCTGTCCTTTCAGAGAAAATCACTTTCCTTTGAAAGTGCCTTAAGCTACTTACAAGCATTCACCAGACACTCACATGCGTTTCTCTGAAAGAGAAACAGTCTGTTCCAACACTTCAATTCACTGTGCGAAGTGAATGGAGTGTTGCTTCACTTTCTAAATGCTGTCCTTTCAGAGAAAATCACTTTCCTTTGAAAGTGCCTTAAGCTACTTGCAAGCATCAGGAAGAAACTCACATGCGTTTCTCTGAAAGAGAAGCAGTCTGTTCCAACACTTCAATTCACTGTGCGAAGTGAATGGAGTGTTGCTTCACTTTCTAAATGCTGTCCTTTCAGAGAAAATCACTTTCCTTTGAAAGTGCCTTAAGCAACTTGCAAGCATTCAAAAGAAACTAACATGCGTTTCTCTGAAAGAGAAGCAGTCTGTTCCAACACTTCAATTCACTGTGCGAAGTGAATGGAGTGTTGCTTCACTTTCTAAATGCTGTCCTTTCAGAGAAAATCACTTTCCTTTGAACGTGCCTTAAGCTACTTACAAGCATTCACCAGAAACTCACATGCGTTTCTCTGAAAGAGAAGCAGTCGGTTCCAATACTTCAATTCACTCTGCGAAGTGAATGGAGTGTTGCTTCACTTTCTAAATGCTGTCCTTTCAGAGAAAATCACTTTCCTTTGAAAGTGCCTTAAGCTACTTACAAGCATTCAACAGAAACTCACATGCATTTCTCTGAAAGAGAAGCAGTCTGTTCCAACACTTCAATTAACTGTGCGAAGTGAATGGAGTGTTGCTTCACTTTCTAAATGCTGTCCTTTCAGAGAAAATCACTTTCCTTTGAAAGTGCCTTAAGCTACTTACAAGCATTCACCAGAAACTCACATGCGTTTCTCTGAAAGAGAAACAGTCTGTTCTAACACTTCAATTCACTGTGCGAAGTGAATGGAGTGTTGCTTCACTTTCTAAATGCTGTCCTTTCAGAGAAAATCACTTTCCTTTGAAAGTGCCTTAAGCTACTTGCAAGCATCAGGAAGAAACTCACATGCGTTTCTCTGAAAGAGAAGCAGTCTGTTCCAACACTTCAATTCACTGTGCGAAGTGAATGGAGTGTTGCCTCACTTTCTAAATGCTGTCCTTTCAGAGAAAATCACTTTCCATTGAAAGTGCCTTAAACTACTTTCAAGCATTCACAAAAAACTCACATGCGTTTCTCTGAAAGAGAAGCAGTCTGTTCCAACACTTCAATTCACTGTGCGAAGTGAATGGAGTGTTGCTTCACTTTCTAAATGCTGTCCTTTCAGAGAAAATCCCTTTCCTTTGAATGTGCCTTAAGCTACTTACAAGCATTCAACAGAAACTCACATGCATTTCTCTGAAAGAGAAGCAGTCTGTTCCAACACTTCAATTCACTGTACAAAGTGAATGGAGTGTTGCTTCACTTTCTAAATGCTGTCCTTTCAGAGAAAATCACTTTCCTTTGAAAGTGCCTTAAGCAACTTGCAAGCATTCACAAGAAACACTAATGCGTTTCTATGAATGAGAAGCACTCTGTTCCAAAACTTCAATTCACTGCACGAAGGGAATGGAGTGTTGCTTCACTTTCTAAATGCTGTCCTTTCAGAGAAAATCACTTTCCTTTGAAAGTGCCTTAAGCTACTTACAAGCATTCACCAGAAACTCACATGCGTTTCTCTGAAAGAGAAGCAGTCTGTTCCAACACTTCAATTCACTGTGCGAAGTGAATGGAGTGTTGTTTCACTTTCTAAATGCTGTCCTTTCAGAGAAAATCACTTTCCTTTGAAAGTGCCTTAAGCTACTTACAAGCATTCACCAGAAACTCACATGCGTTTCTCTGAAAGAGAAGCAGTCTGTTCCAATACTTCAATTCACTCTGCGAAGTGAATGGAGTGTTGCTTCACTTTCTAAATGCTGTCCTTTCAGAGAAAATCACTTTCTTTGGAAAGTGCCTTAAGCTACTTACAAGCATTCAACTTAAACTCACATGCATTTCTCTGAAAGAGAAGCAGTCTGTTCTAACACTTCAATTCACTGTGCGAAGTGAATGGAGTGTTGCTTCACTTAATAAATGCTGTCCTTTCAGAGAAAATCACTTTCCTTTGAAAGTGCCTTAAGCTACTTACAAGCATTCACCAGAAACTCACATGCTTTTCTCTGATAGAGAAGCAGTCTGTTCCAACACTTCAATTCACTGTGCGAAGTGAATGGAGTGTTGCTTCACTTTCTAAATGCTGTCCTTTCAGAGAAAATCACTTTCCTTTGAAAGTGCCTTAAGCTACCTGCAAGCATCAGGAAGAAACTCACATGCGTTTCTCTGAAAGAGAAGCAGTCTGTTCCAACACTTCAATTCACTGTGCGAAGTGAATGGAGTGTTGCTTCACTTTCTAAATGCTGTCCTTTCAGAGAAAATCACTTTCCTTTGAATGTGCCTTAAGCTACTTGCAAGCATTCACAAGAAACACTAATGCATTTCTATGAAAGAGAAGCAGTCTGTTCCAACACTTCAATTTATTGTGCGAAGGGAATGGAATGTTGCTTCACTTTCTAAATGCTGTCCTTTCAGAGAAAATCACTTTCCTTTGAAAGTGCATTAAACTACTTTCAAGCATTCATAAAAAACTCACATGCGTTTCTCTGAAAGAGAAGCAGTCTGTTCCAACACTTCAATTCACTGTGCGAAGTGAATGGAGTGTTGCCTCACTTTCTAAATGCTGTCCTTTCAGAGAAAATCACTTTCCATTGAAAGTGCCTTAAACTACTTTCAAGCATTCACAAAAAACTCACATGCGTTTCTCTGAAAGAGAAGCAGTCTGTTCCAACACTTCAATTCACTGTGCGAAGTGAATGGAGTGTTGCTTCACTTTCTAAATGCTGTCCTTTCAGAGAAAATCCCTTTCCTTTGAATGTGCCTTAAGCTACTTACAAGCATTCAACAGAAACTCACATGCATTTCTCTGAAAGAGAAGCAGTCTGTTCCAACACTTAAATTCACTGTGGGAAGTGAATGGAGTGTTGCTTCACTTTCTAAATGCTGTCCTTTCAGAGAAAATCACTTTCCTTTGAACGTGCCTTAAGCTACTTACAAGCATTCACCAGAAACTCACATGCGTTTCTCTGAAAGAGAAGCAGTCTGTTCCAATACTTCAATTCACTCTGCGAAGTGAATGGAGTGTTGCTTCACTTTCTAAATGCTGTCCTTTCAGAGAAAATCACTTTCCTTTGAAAGTGCCTTAAGCTACTTACAAGCATTCAACAGAAACTCACATGCATTTCTCTGAAAGAGAAGCAGTCTGTTCCAACACTTCAATTCACTGTGCGAAGTGAATGGAGTGTTGCTTCACTTTCTAAATGCTGTCCTTTCAGAGAAAATCACTTTCCTTTGAAAGTGCCTTAAGCTACTTGCAAGCATCAGGAAGAAACTCACATGCGTTTCTCTGAAAGAGAAGCAGTCTGTTCCAACACTTCAATTCACTGTGCGAAGTGAATGGAGTGTTGCTTCACTTTCTAAATGCTGTCCTTTCAGAGAAAATCACTTTCCTTTGAAAGTGCCTTAAGCTATTTGCAAGCATTAGGAAGAAACTCACATGCGTTTCTCTGAAAGAGAAGCAGTCTGTTCCAACACTTCAATACACTGTGAGAAGTGAATGGAGTGTTGCCTCACTTTCTAAATGCTGTCCTTTCAGAGAAAATCACTTTCCATTGAAAGTGCCTTAAACTACTTTCAAGCATTCACAAAAAACTCACATGCGTTTCTCTGAAAGAGAAGCAGTCTGTTCCAACACTTCAATTCACTGTGCGAAGTGAATGGAGTGTTGCTTCACTTTCTAAATGCTGTCCTTTCAGAGAAAATCCCTTTCCTTTGAATGTGCCTTAAGCTACTTACAAGCATTCAACAGAAACTCACATGCATTTCTCTGAAAGAGAAGCAGTCTGTTCCAACACTTCAATTCACTGTACAAAGTGAATGGAGTGTTGCTTCACTTTCTAAATGCTGTCCTTTCAGAGAAAATCACTTTCCTTTGAAAGTGCCTTAAGCAACTTGCAAGCATTCACAAGAAACACTAATGCGTTTCTATGAATGAGAAGCACTCTGTTCCAAAACTTCAATTCACTGCACGAAGGGAATGGAGTGTTGCTTCACTTTCTAAATGCTGTCCTTTCAGAGAAAATCACTTTCCTTTGAAAGTGCCTTAAGCTACTTACAAGCATTCACCAGAAACTCACATGCGTTTCTCTGAAAGAGAAGCAGTCTGTTCCAACACTTCAATTCACTGTGCGAAGTGAATGGAGTGTTGTTTCACTTTCTAAATGCTGTCCTTTCAGAGAAAATCACTTTCCTTTGAAAGTGCCTTAAGCTACTTACAAGCATTCACCAGAAACTCACATGCGTTTCTCTGAAAGAGAAGCAGTCTGTTCCAATACTTCAATTCACTCTGCGAAGTGAATGGAGTGTTGCTTCACTTTCTAAATGCTGTCCTTTCAGAGAAAATCACTTTCTTTGGAAAGTGCCTTAAGCTACTTACAAGCATTCAACTTAAACTCACATGCATTTCTCTGAAAGAGAAGCAGTCTGTTCTAACACTTCAATTCACTGTGCGAAGTGAATGGAGTGTTGCTTCACTTAATAAATGCTGTCCTTTCAGAGAAAATCACTTTCCTTTGAAAGTGCCTTAAGCTACTTACAAGCATTCACCAGAAACTCACATGCTTTTCTCTGATAGAGAAGCAGTCTGTTCCAACACTTCAATTCACTGTGCGAAGTGAATGGAGTGTTGCTTCACTTTCTAAATGCTGTCCTTTCAGAGAAAATCACTTTCCTTTGAAAGTGCCTTAAGCTACCTGCAAGCATCAGGAAGAAACTCACATGCGTTTCTCTGAAAGAGAAGCAGTCTGTTCCAACACTTCAATTCACTGTGCGAAGTGAATGGAGTGTTGCTTCACTTTCTAAATGCTGTCCTTTCAGAGAAAATCACTTTCCTTTGAATGTGCCTTAAGCTACTTGCAAGCATTCACAAGAAACACTAATGCATTTCTATGAAAGAGAAGCAGTCTGTTCCAACACTTCAATTTATTGTGCGAAGGGAATGGAATGTTGCTTCACTTTCTAAATGCTGTCCTTTCAGAGAAAATCACTTTCCTTTGAAAGTGCATTAAACTACTTTCAAGCATTCATAAAAAACTCACATGCGTTTCTCTGAAAGAGAAGCAGTCTGTTCCAACACTTCAATTCACTGTGCGAAGTGAATGGAGTGTTGCCTCACTTTCTAAATGCTGTCCTTTCAGAGAAAATCACTTTCCATTGAAAGTGCCTTAAACTACTTTCAAGCATTCACAAAAAACTCACATGCGTTTCTCTGAAAGAGAAGCAGTCTGTTCCAACACTTCAATTCACTGTGCGAAGTGAATGGAGTGTTGCTTCACTTTCTAAATGCTGTCCTTTCAGAGAAAATCCCTTTCCTTTGAATGTGCCTTAAGCTACTTACAAGCATTCAACAGAAACTCACATGCATTTCTCTGAAAGAGAAGCAGTCTGTTCCAACACTTAAATTCACTGTGCGAAGTGAATGGAGTGTTGCTTCACTTTCTAAATGCTGTCCTTTCAGAGAAAATCACTTTCCTTTGAACGTGCCTTAAGCTACTTACAAGCATTCACCAGAAACTCACATGCGTTTCTCTGAAAGAGAAGCAGTCTGTTCCAATACTTCAATTCACTCTGCGAAGTGAATGGAGTGTTGCTTCACTTTCTAAATGCTGTCCTTTCAGAGAAAATCACTTTCCTTTGAAAGTGCCTTAAGCTACTTACAATCATTCAACAGAAACTCACATGCATTTCTCTGAAAGAGAAGCAGTCTGTTCCAACACTTCAATTAACTGTGCGAAGTGAATGGAGTGTTGCTTCACTTTCTAAATGCTGTCCTTTCAGAGAAAATCACTTTCCTTTGAAAGTGCCTTAAGCTACTTACAAGCATTCACCAGAAACTCACATGCGTTTCTCTGAAAGAGAAGCAGTCTGTTCCAACACTTCAATTCACTGTGCGAAGTGAATGGAGTGTTGCTTCACTTTCTAAATGCTGTCCTTTCAGAGAAAATCACTTTCCTTTGAAAGTGCCTTAAGCTACTTACAAGCATTCACCAGAAACTCACATGCGTTTCTCTGAAAGAGAAGCAGTCTGTTCCAATACTTCAATTCACTCTGCGAAGTGAATGGAGTGTTGCTTCACTTTCTAAATGCTGTCCTTTCAGAGAAAATCACTTTCTTTGGAAAGTGCCTTAAGCTACTTACAAGCATTCAACTTAAACTCACATGCATTTCTCTGAAAGAGAAGCAGTCTGTTCTAACACTTCAATTCACTGTGCGAAGTGAATGGAGTGTTGCTTCACTTTCTAAATGCTGTCCTTTCAGAGAAAATCACTTTCCTTTGAAAGTGCCTTAAGCTACTTACAAGCATTCACCAGAAACTCACATGCGTTTCTCTGATAGAGAAGCAGTCTGTTCCAACACTTCAATTCACTGTGCGAAGTGAATGGAGTGTTGCTTCACTTTCTAAACGCTGTCCTTTCAGAGAAAATCACTTTCCTTTGAAAGTGCCTTAAGCTACTTGCAAGCATCAGGAAGAAACTCACATGCGTTTCTCTGAAAGAGAAGCAGTCTGTTCCAACACTTCAATTCACTGTGCGAAGTGAATGGAGTGTTGCTTCACTTTCTAAATGCTGTCCTTTCAGAGAAAATCACTTTCCTTTGAATGTGCCTTAAGCTACTTGCAAGCATTCACAAGAAACACTAATGCGTTTCTATGAAAGAGAAGCAGTCTGTTCCAACACTTCAATTTATTGTGCGAAGGGAATGGAGTGTTGCTTCACTTTCTAAATGCTGTCCTTTCAGAGAAAATCACTTTCCTTTGAAAGTGCATTAAACTACTTTCAAGCATTCATAAAAAACTCACATGCGTTTCTGTGAAAGAGAAGCAGTCTGTTCCAACACTTCAATTCACTGTGCGAAGTGAATGGAGTGTTGCCTCACTTTCTAAATGCTGTCCTTTCAGAGAAAATCACTTTCCATTGAAAGTGCCTTAAACTACTTTCAAGCATTCACAAAAAAACTCACATGCGTTTCTCTGAAAGAGAAGGAGTCTGTTCCAACACTTCAATTCACTGTGCGAAGTGAATGGATTGTTGCTTCACTTTCTAAATGCTGTCGTTCCAGAGAAAATCCCTTTCCTTTGAATGTGCCTTAAGCTACTTACAAGCATTCAACAGAAACTCACATGCATTTCTCTGAAAGAGAAGCAGTCTGTTCCAACACTTCAATTCACTGTGCGAAGTGAATGGAGTGTTGCTTTACTTTCTAAATGCTGTCCTTTCAGAGAAAATCACTTTCCTTTGAAAGTGCCTTAAGCTACTTACAAGCATTCACCAGAAACTCACATGCGTTTCTCTGAAAGAGAAGCAGTCTGTTCCAACACTTCAATTCACTGTGCGAAGTGAATGGAGTGTTGTTCACTTTCTAAATGCTGTCCTTTCAGAGAAAATCACTTTCCTTTGAAAGTGCCTTAAGCTACTTACAAGCATTCACCAGAAACTCACATGCGTTTCTCTGAAAGAGAAGCAGTCTGTTCCAACACTTCAATTCACTGTGCGAAGTGAATGGCGTGTTGCTTCACTTTCTAAATGCTGTCCTTTCAGAGAAAATCACTTTCCTTTGAAAGTGCCTTAAGCAACTTGCAAGCATTCAAAAGAAACTCACATGCGTTTCTCTGAAAGAGAAGCAGTCTGTTCCAACACTTCAATTCACTGTGCGAAGTGAATGGAGTGTTGCCTCACTTTCTAAATGCTGTCCTTTCAGAGAAAATCACTTTCCATTGAAAGTGCCTTAAACTACTTTCAAGCATTCACAAAAAACTCACATGCGTTTCTCTGAAAGAGAAGCAGTCTGTTCCAACACTTCAATTCACTGTGCGAAGTGAATGGAGTGTTGCTTCAGTTTCTAAATGCTGTCCTTTCAGAGAAAATCCCTTTCCTTTGAATGTGCCTTAAGCTACTTACAAGCATTCAACAGAAACTCACATGCATTTCTCTGAAAGAGAAGCAGTCTGTTCCAACACTTAAATTCACTGTGCGAAGTGAATGGAGTGTTGCTTCACTTTCTAAATGCTGTCCTTTCAGAGAAAATCACTTTCCTTTGAAAGTGCCTTAAGCTACTTACAAGCATTCACCAGAAACTCACATGCGTTTCTCTGAAAGAGAAGCAGTCTGTTCCAACACTTCAATTCACTGTGCGAAGTGAATGGAGTGTTGTTTCACTTTCTAAATGCTGTCCTTTCAGAGAAAATCACTTTCCTTTGAAAGTGCCTTAAGCTACTTACAAGCATTCACCAGAAACTCACATGCGTTTCTCTGAAAGAGAAGCAGTCTGTTCCAATACTTCAATTCACTCTGCGAAGTGAATGGAGTGTTGCTTCACTTTCTAAATGCTGTCCTTTCAGAGAAAATCACTTTCTTTGGAAAGTGCCTTAAGCTACTTACAAGCATTCAACTTAAACTCACATGCATTTCTCTGAAAGAGAAGCAGTCTGTTCTAACACTTCAATTCACTGTGCGAAGTGAATGGAGTGTTGCTTCACTTAATAAATGCTGTCCTTTCAGAGAAAATCACTTTCCTTTGAAAGTGCCTTAAGCTACTTACAAGCATTCACCAGAAACTCACATGCTTTTCTCTGATAGAGAAGCAGTCTGTTCCAACACTTCAATTCACTGTGCGAAGTGAATGGAGTGTTGCTTCACTTTCTAAATGCTGTCCTTTCAGAGAAAATCACTTTCCTTTGAAAGTGCCTTAAGCTACCTGCAAGCATCAGGAAGAAACTCACATGCGTTTCTCTGAAAGAGAAGCAGTCTGTTCCAACACTTCAATTCACTGTGCGAAGTGAATGGAGTGTTGCTTCACTTTCTAAATGCTGTCCTTTCAGAGAAAATCACTTTCCTTTGAACGTGCCTTAAGCTACTTACAAGCATTCACCAGAAACTCACATGCGTTTCTCTGAAAGAGAAGCAGTCTGTTCCAATACTTCAATTCACTCTGCGAAGTGAATGGAGTGTTGCTTCACTTTCTAAATGCTGTCCTTTCAGAGAAAATCACTTTCCTTTGAAAGTGCCTTAAGCTACTTACAAGCATTCAACAGAAACTCACATGCATTTCTCTGAAAGAGAAGCAGTCTGTTCCAACACTTCAATTAACTGTGCGAAGTGAATGGAGTGTTGCTTCACTTTCTAAATGCTGTCCTTTCAGAGAAAATCACTTTCCTTTGAAAGTGCCTTAAGCTACTTACAAGCATTCACCAGAAACTCACATGCGTTTCTCTGAAAGAGAAGCAGTCTGTTCCAACACTTCAATTCACTGTGCGAAGTGAATGGAGTGTTGCTTCACTTTCTAAATGCTGTCCTTTCAGAGAAAATCACTTTCCTTTGAAAGTGCCTTAAGCTACTTACAAGCATTCACCAGAAACTCACATGCGTTTCTCTGAAAGAGAAGCAGTCTGTTCCAATACTTCAATTCACTCTGCGAAGTGAATGGAGTGTTGCTTCACTTTCTAAATGCTGTCCTTTCAGAGAAAATCACTTTCTTTGGAAAGTGCCTTAAGCTACTTACAAGCATTCAACTTAAACTCACATGCATTTCTCTGAAAGAGAAGCAGTCTGTTCTAACACTTCAATTCACTGTGCGAAGTGAATGGAGTGTTGCTTCACTTTCTAAATGCTGTCCTTTCAGAGAAAATCACTTTCCTTTGAAAGTGCCTTAAGCTACTTACAAGCATTCACCAGAAACTCACATGCGTTTCTCTGATAGAGAAGCAGTCTGTTCCAACACTTCAATTCACTGTGCGAAGTGAATGGAGTGTTGCTTCACTTTCTAAACGCTGTCCTTTCAGAGAAAATCACTTTCCTTTGAAAGTGCCTTAAGCTACTTGCAAGCATCAGGAAGAAACTCACATGCGTTTCTCTGAAAGAGAAGCAGTCTGTTCCAACACTTCAATTCACTGTGCGAAGTGAATGGAGTGTTGCTTCACTTTCTAAATGCTGTCCTTTCAGAGAAAATCACTTTCCTTTGAATGTGCCTTAAGCTACTTGCAAGCATTCACAAGAAACACTAATGCGTTTCTATGAAAGAGAAGCAGTCTGTTCCAACACTTCAATTTATTGTGCGAAGGGAATGGAGTGTTGCTTCACTTTCTAAATGCTGTCCTTTCAGAGAAAATCACTTTCCTTTGAAAGTGCATTAAACTACTTTCAAGCATTCATAAAAAACTCACATGCGTTTCTGTGAAAGAGAAGCAGTCTGTTCCAACACTTCAATTCACTGTGCGAAGTGAATGGAGTGTTGCCTCACTTTCTAAATGCTGTCCTTTCAGAGAAAATCACTTTCCATTGAAAGTGCCTTAAACTACTTTCAAGCATTCACAAAAAAACTCACATGCGTTTCTCTGAAAGAGAAGGAGTCTGTTCCAACACTTCAATTCACTGTGCGAAGTGAATGGATTGTTGCTTCACTTTCTAAATGCTGTCGTTCCAGAGAAAATCCCTTTCCTTTGAATGTGCCTTAAGCTACTTACAAGCATTCAACAGAAACTCACATGCATTTCTCTGAAAGAGAAGCAGTCTGTTCCAACACTTCAATTCACTGTGCGAAGTGAATGGAGTGTTGCTTTACTTTCTAAATGCTGTCCTTTCAGAGAAAATCACTTTCCTTTGAAAGTGCCTTAAGCTACTTACAAGCATTCACCAGAAACTCACATGCGTTTCTCTGAAAGAGAAGCAGTCTGTTCCAACACTTCAATTCACTGTGCGAAGTGAATGGAGTGTTGCTTCACTTTCTAAATGCTGTCCTTTCAGAGAAAATCACTTTCCTTTGAAAGTGCCTTAAGCTACTTACAAGCATTCACCAGAAACTCACATGCGTTTCTCTGAAAGAGAAGCAGTCTGTTCCAACACTTCAATTCACTGTGCGAAGTGAATGGCGTGTTGCTTCACTTTCTAAATGCTGTCCTTTCAGAGAAAATCACTTTCCTTTGAAAGTGCCTTAAGCAACTTGCAAGCATTCAAAAGAAACTCACATGCGTTTCTCTGAAAGAGAAGCAGTCTGTTCCAACACTTCAATTCACTGTGCGAAGTGAATGGAGTGTTGCCTCACTTTCTAAATGCTGTCCTTTCAGAGAAAATCACTTTCCATTTAAAGTGCCTTAAACTACTTTCAAGCATTCACAAAAAACTCACATGCGTTTCTCTGAAAGAGAAGCAGTCTGTTCCAACACTTCAATTCACTGTGCGAAGTGAATGGAGTGTTGCTTCAGTTTCTAAATGCTGTCCTTTCAGAGAAAATCCCTTTCCTTTGAATGTGCCTTAAGCTACTTACAAGCATTCAACAGAAACTCACATGCATTTCTCTGAAAGAGAAGCAGTCTGTTCCAACACTTAAATTCACTGTGCGAAGTGAATGGAGTGTTGCTTCACTTTCTAAATGCTGTCCTTTCAGAGAAAATCACTTTCCTTTGAAAGTGCCTTAAGCTACTTACAAGCATTCACCAGAAACTCACATGCGTTTCTCTGAAAGAGAAGCAGTCTGTTCCAACACTTCAATTCACTGTGCGAAGTGAATGGAGTGTTGTTTCACTTTCTAAATGCTGTCCTTTCAGAGAAAATCACTTTCCTTTGAAAGTGCCTTAAGCTACTTACAAGCATTCACCAGAAACTCACATGCGTTTCTCTGAAAGAGAAGCAGTCTGTTCCAATACTTCAATTCACTCTGCGAAGTGAATGGAGTGTTGCTTCACTTTCTAAATGCTGTCCTTTCAGAGAAAATCACTTTCTTTGGAAAGTGCCTTAAGCTACTTACAAGCATTCAACTTAAACTCACATGCATTTCTCTGAAAGAGAAGCAGTCTGTTCTAACACTTCAATTCACTGTGCGAAGTGAATGGAGTGTTGCTTCACTTAATAAATGCTGTCCTTTCAGAGAAAATCACTTTCCTTTGAAAGTGCCTTAAGCTACTTACAAGCATTCACCAGAAACTCACATGCTTTTCTCTGATAGAGAAGCAGTCTGTTCCAACACTTCAATTCACTGTGCGAAGTGAATGGAGTGTTGCTTCACTTTCTAAATGCTGTCCTTTCAGAGAAAATCACTTTCCTTTGAAAGTGCCTTAAGCTACCTGCAAGCATCAGGAAGAAACTCACATGCGTTTCTCTGAAAGAGAAGCAGTCTGTTCCAACACTTCAATTCACTGTGCGAAGTGAATGGAGTGTTGCTTCACTTTCTAAATGCTGTCCTTTCAGAGAAAATCACTTTCCTTTGAATGTGCCTTAAGCTACTTGCAAGCATTCACAAGAAACACTAATGCATTTCTATGAAAGAGAAGCAGTCTGTTCCAACACTTCAATTTATTGTGCGAAGGGAATGGAATGTTGCTTCACTTTCTAAATGCTGTCCTTTCAGAGAAAATCACTTTCCTTTGAAAGTGCATTAAACTACTTTCAAGCATTCATAAAAAACTCACATGCGTTTCTCTGAAAGAGAAGCAGTCTGTTCCAACACTTCAATTCACTGTGCGAAGTGAATGGAGTGTTGCCTCACTTTCTAAATGCTGTCCTTTCAGAGAAAATCACTTTCCATTGAAAGTGCCTTAAACTACTTTCAAGCATTCACAAAAAACTCACATGCGTTTCTCTGAAAGAGAAGCAGTCTGTTCCAACACTTCAATTCACTGTGCGAAGTGAATGGAGTGTTGCTTCACTTTCTAAATGCTGTCCTTTCAGAGAAAATCCCTTTCCTTTGAATGTGCCTTAAGCTACTTACAAGCATTCAACAGAAACTCACATGCATTTCTCTGAAAGAGAAGCAGTCTGTTCCAACACTTAAATTCACTGTGCGAAGTGAATGGAGTGTTGCTTCACTTTCTAAATGCTGTCCTTTCAGAGAAAATCACTTTCCTTTGAACGTGCCTTAAGCTACTTACAAGCATTCACCAGAAACTCACATGCGTTTCTCTGAAAGAGAAGCAGTCTGTTCCAATACTTCAATTCACTCTGCGAAGTGAATGGAGTGTTGCTTCACTTTCTAAATGCTGTCCTTTCAGAGAAAATCACTTTCCTTTGAAAGTGCCTTAAGCTACTTACAAGCATTCAACAGAAACTCACATGCATTTCTCTGAAAGAGAAGCAGTCTGTTCCAACACTTCAATTAACTGTGCGAAGTGAATGGAGTGTTGCTTCACTTTCTAAATGCTGTCCTTTCAGAGAAAATCACTTTCCTTTGAATGTGCCTTAAGCTACTTGCAAGCATTCACAAGAAACACTAATGCGTTTCTATGAAAGAGAAGCAGTCTGTTCCAACACTTCAATTTATTGTGCGAAGGGAATGGAGTGTTGCTTCACTTTCTAAATGCTGTCCTTTCAGAGAAAATCACTTTCCTTTGAAAGTGCATTAAACTACTTTCAAGCATTCATAAAAAACTCACATGCGTTTCTGTGAAAGAGAAGCAGTCTGTTCCAACACTTCAATTCACTGTGCGAAGTGAATGGAGTGTTGCCTCACTTTCTAAATGCTGTCCTTTCAGAGAAAATCACTTTCCATTGAAAGTGCCTTAAACTACTTTCAAGCATTCACAAAAAAACTCACATGCGTTTCTCTGAAAGAGAAGGAGTCTGTTCCAACACTTCAATTCACTGTGCGAAGTGAATGGATTGTTGCTTCACTTTCTAAATGCTGTCGTTCCAGAGAAAATCCCTTTCCTTTGAATGTGCCTTAAGCTACTTACAAGCATTCAACAGAAACTCACATGCATTTCTCTGAAAGAGAAGCAGTCTGTTCCAACACTTCAATTCACTGTGCGAAGTGAATGGAGTGTTGCTTTACTTTCTAAATGCTGTCCTTTCAGAGAAAATCACTTTCCTTTGAAAGTGCCTTAAGCTACTTACAAGCATTCACCAGAAACTCACATGCGTTTCTCTGAAAGAGAAGCAGTCTGTTCCAACACTTCAATTCACTGTGCGAAGTGAATGGAGTGTTGCTTCACTTTCTAAATGCTGTCCTTTCAGAGAAAATCACTTTCCTTTGAAAGTGCCTTAAGCTACTTACAAGCATTCACCAGAAACTCACATGCGTTTCTCTGAAAGAGAAGCAGTCTGTTCCAACACTTCAATTCACTGTGCGAAGTGAATGGCGTGTTGCTTCACTTTCTAAATGCTGTCCTTTCAGAGAAAATCACTTTCCTTTGAAAGTGCCTTAAGCAACTTGCAAGCATTCAAAAGAAACTCACATGCGTTTCTCTGAAAGAGAAGCAGTCTGTTCCAACACTTCAATTCACTGTGCGAAGTGAATGGAGTGTTGCCTCACTTTCTAAATGCTGTCCTTTCAGAGAAAATCACTTTCCATTGAAAGTGCCTTAAACTACTTTCAAGCATTCACAAAAAACTCACATGCGTTTCTCTGAAAGAGAAGCAGTCTGTTCCAACACTTCAATTCACTGTGCGAAGTGAATGGAGTGTTGCTTCAGTTTCTAAATGCTGTCCTTTCAGAGAAAATCCCTTTCCTTTGAATGTGCCTTAAGCTACTTACAAGCATTCAACAGAAACTCACATGCATTTCTCTGAAAGAGAAGCAGTCTGTTCCAACACTTAAATTCACTGTGCGAAGTGAATGGAGTGTTGCTTCACTTTCTAAATGCTGTCCTTTCAGAGAAAATCACTTTCCTTTGAAAGTGCCTTAAGCTACTTACAAGCATTCACCAGAAACTCACATGCGTTTCTCTGAAAGAGAAGCAGTCTGTTCCAACACTTCAATTCACTGTGCGAAGTGAATGGAGTGTTGTTTCACTTTCTAAATGCTGTCCTTTCAGAGAAAATCACTTTCCTTTGAAAGTGCCTTAAGCTACTTACAAGCATTCACCAGAAACTCACATGCGTTTCTCTGAAAGAGAAGCAGTCTGTTCCAATACTTCAATTCACTCTGCGAAGTGAATGGAGTGTTGCTTCACTTTCTAAATGCTGTCCTTTCAGAGAAAATCACTTTCTTTGGAAAGTGCCTTAAGCTACTTACAAGCATTCAACTTAAACTCACATGCATTTCTCTGAAAGAGAAGCAGTCTGTTCTAACACTTCAATTCACTGTGCGAAGTGAATGGAGTGTTGCTTCACTTAATAAATGCTGTCCTTTCAGAGAAAATCACTTTCCTTTGAAAGTGCCTTAAGCTACTTACAAGCATTCACCAGAAACTCACATGCTTTTCTCTGATAGAGAAGCAGTCTGTTCCAACACTTCAATTCACTGTGCGAAGTGAATGGAGTGTTGCTTCACTTTCTAAATGCTGTCCTTTCAGAGAAAATCACTTTCCTTTGAAAGTGCCTTAAGCTACCTGCAAGCATCAGGAAGAAACTCACATGCGTTTCTCTGAAAGAGAAGCAGTCTGTTCCAACACTTCAATTCACTGTGCGAAGTGAATGGAGTGTTGCTTCACTTTCTAAATGCTGTCCTTTCAGAGAAAATCACTTTCCTTTGAATGTGCCTTAAGCTACTTGCAAGCATTCACAAGAAACACTAATGCATTTCTATGAAAGAGAAGCAGTCTGTTCCAACACTTCAATTTATTGTGCGAAGGGAATGGAATGTTGCTTCACTTTCTAAATGCTGTCCTTTCAGAGAAAATCACTTTCCTTTGAAAGTGCATTAAACTACTTTCAAGCATTCATAAAAAACTCACATGCGTTTCTCTGAAAGAGAAGCAGTCTGTTCCAACACTTCAATTCACTGTGCGAAGTGAATGGAGTGTTGCCTCACTTTCTAAATGCTGTCCTTTCAGAGAAAATCACTTTCCATTGAAAGTGCCTTAAACTACTTTCAAGCATTCACAAAAAACTCACATGCGTTTCTCTGAAAGAGAAGCAGTCTGTTCCAACACTTCAATTCACTGTGCGAAGTGAATGGAGTGTTGCTTCACTTTCTAAATGCTGTCCTTTCAGAGAAAATCCCTTTCCTTTGAATGTGCCTTAAGCTACTTACAAGCATTCAACAGAAACTCACATGCATTTCTCTGAAAGAGAAGCAGTCTGTTCCAACACTTAAATTCACTGTGCGAAGTGAATGGAGTGTTGCTTCACTTTCTAAATGCTGTCCTTTCAGAGAAAATCACTTTCCTTTGAACGTGCCTTAAGCTACTTACAAGCATTCACCAGAAACTCACATGCGTTTCTCTGAAAGAGAAGCAGTCTGTTCCAATACTTCAATTCACTCTGCGAAGTGAATGGAGTGTTGCTTCACTTTCTAAATGCTGTCCTTTCAGAGAAAATCACTTTCCTTTGAAAGTGCCTTAAGCTACTTACAAGCATTCAACAGAAACTCACATGCATTTCTCTGAAAGAGAAGCAGTCTGTTCCAACACTTCAATTAACTGTGCGAAGTGAATGGAGTGTTGCTTCACTTTCTAAATGCTGTCCTTTCAGAGAAAATCACTTTCCTTTGAAAGTGCCTTAAGCTACTTACAAGCATTCACCAGAAACTCACATGAGTTTCTCTGAAAGAGAAGCAGTCTGTTCCAACACTTCAATTCACTGTGCGAAGTGAATGGAGTGTTGCTTCACTTTCTAAATGCTGTCCTTTCAGAGAAAATCACTTTCCTTTGAAAGTGCCTTAAGCTACTTACAAGCATTCACCAGAAACTCACATGCGTTTCTCTGAAAGAGAAGCAGTCTGTTCCAATACTTCAATTCACTCTGCGAAGTGAATGGAGTGTTGCTTCACTTTCTAAATGCTGTCCTTTCAGAGAAAATCACTTTCTTTGGAAAGTGCCTTAAGCTACTTACAAGCATTCAACTTAAACTCACATGCATTTCTCTGAAAGAGAAGCAGTCTGTTCTAACACTTCAATTCACTGTGCGAAGTGAATGGAGTGTTGCTTCACTTTCTAAATGCTGTCCTTTCAGAGAAAATCACTTTCCTTTGAAAGTGCCTTAAGCTACTTACAAGCATTCACCAGAAACTCACATGCGTTTCTCTGATAGAGAAGCAGTCTGTTCCAACACTTCAATTCACTGTGCGAAGTGAATGGAGTGTTGCTTCACTTTCTAAACGCTGTCCTTTCAGAGAAAATCACTTTCCTTTGAAAGTGCCTTAAGCTACTTGCAAGCATCAGGAAGAAACTCACATGCGTTTCTCTGAAAGAGAAGCAGTCTGTTCCAACACTTCAATTCACTGTGCGAAGTGAATGGAGTGTTGCTTCACTTTCTAAATGCTGTCCTTTCAGAGAAAATCACTTTCCTTTGAATGTGCCTTAAGCTACTTGCAAGCATTCACAAGAAACACTAATGCGTTTCTATGAAAGAGAAGCAGTCTGTTCCAACACTTCAATTTATTGTGCGAAGGGAATGGAGTGTTGCTTCACTTTCTAAATGCTGTCCTTTCAGAGAAAATCACTTTCCTTTGAAAGTGCATTAAACTACTTTCAAGCATTCATAAAAAACTCACATGCGTTTCTGTGAAAGAGAAGCAGTCTGTTCCAACACTTCAATTCACTGTGCGAAGTGAATGGAGTGTTGCCTCACTTTCTAAATGCTGTCCTTTCAGAGAAAATCACTTTCCATTGAAAGTGCCTTAAACTACTTTCAAGCATTCACAAAAAAACTCACATGCGTTTCTCTGAAAGAGAAGGAGTCTGTTCCAACACTTCAATTCACTGTGCGAAGTGAATGGATTGTTGCTTCACTTTCTAAATGCTGTCCTTTCAGAGAAAATCCCTTTCCTTTGAATGTGCCTTAAGCTACTTACAAGCATTCAACAGAAACTCACATGCATTTCTCTGAAAGAGAAGCAGTCTGTTCCAACACTTCAATTCACTGTGCGAAGTGAATGGAGTGTTGCTTTACTTTCTAAATGCTGTCCTTTCAGAGAAAATCACTTTCCTTTGAAAGTGCCTTAAGCTACTTACAAGCATTCACCAGAAACTCACATGCGTTTCTCTGAAAGAGAAGCAGTCTGTTCCAACACTTCAATTCACTGTGCGAAGTGAATGGAGTGTTGCTTCACTTTCTAAATGCTGTCCTTTCAGAGAAAATCACTTTCCTTTGAAAGTGCCTTAAGCTACTTACAAGCATTCACCAGAAACTCACATGCGTTTCTCTGAAAGAGAAGCAGTCTGTTCCAACACTTCAATTCACTGTGCGAAGTGAATGGCGTGTTGCTTCACTTTCTAAATGCTGTCCTTTCAGAGAAAATCACTTTCCTTTGAAAGTGCCTTAAGCAACTTGCAAGCATTCAAAAGAAACTCACATGCGTTTCTCTGAAAGAGAAGCAGTCTGTTCCAACACTTCAATTCACTGTGCGAAGTGAATGGAGTGTTGCTTCACTTTCTAAATGCTGTCCTTTCAGAGAAAATCACTTTCCTTTGAACGTGCCTTAAACTACTTACAAGCATTCACCAGAAACTCACATGCGTTTCTCTGAAAGAGAAGCAGTCTGTTCCAATACTTCAATTCACTCTGCGAAGTGAATGGAGTTTTGCTTCACTTTCTAAATGCTGTCCTTTCAGAGAAAATCACTTTCCTTTGAAAGTGCCTTAAGCTACTTACAAGCATTCAACAGAAACTCACATGCATTTCTCTGAAAGAGAAGCAGTCTGTTCCAACACTTCAATTCACTGTGCGAAGTGAATGGAGTGTTGCTTCACTTTCTAAATGCTGTCCTTTCAGAGAAAATCACTTTCCTTTGAAAGTGCCTTAAGCTACTTACAAGCATTCACCAGAAACTCACATGCGTTTCTCTGAAAGAGAAACAGTCTGTTCCAACACTTCAATTCACTTTGCGAAGTGAATGGAGTGTTGCTTCACTTTCTAAATGCTGTCCTTTCAGAGAAAATCACTTTCCTTTGAAAGTGCCTTAAGCTACTTGCAAGCATCAGGAAGAAACGCACATGCGTTTCTCTGAAAGAGAAGCAGTCTGTTCCAACTCTTCAATTCACTGTGCGAAGTGAATGGAGTGTTGCTTCACTTTCTAAATGCTGTCCTTTCAGAGAAAATCACTTTCCTTTGAAAGTGCCTTAAGCTACTTACAAGCATTCACCAGAAACTCACATGCGTTTCTCTGAAAGAGAAGCAGTCTGTTCCAACACTTCAATTCACTGTGCGAAGTGAATGGAGTGTTGTTTCACTTTCTAAATGCTGTCCTTTCAGAGAAAATCACTTTCCTTTGAAAGTGCCTTAAGCTACTTACAAGCATTCACCAGAAACTCACATGCGTTTCTCTGAAAGAGAAGCAGTCTGTTCCAATACTTCAATTCACTCTGCGAAGTGAATGGAGTGTTGCTTCACTTTCTAAATGCTGTCCTTTCAGAGAAAATCACTTTCTTTGGAAAGTGCCTTAAGCTACTTACAAGCATTCAACTTAAACTCACATGCATTTCTCTGAAAGAGAAGCAGTCTGTTCTAACACTTCAATTCACTGTGCGAAGTGAATGGAGTGTTGCTTCACTTAATAAATGCTGTCCTTTCAGAGAAAATCACTTTCCTTTGAAAGTGCCTTAAGCTACTTACAAGCATTCACCAGAAACTCACATGCTTTTCTCTGATAGAGAAGCAGTCTGTTCCAACACTTCAATTCACTGTGCGAAGTGAATGGAGTGTTGCTTCACTTTCTAAATGCTGTCCTTTCAGAGAAAATCACTTTCCTTTGAAAGTGCCTTAAGCTACCTGCAAGCATCAGGAAGAAACTCACATGCGTTTCTCTGAAAGAGAAGCAGTCTGTTCCAACACTTCAATTCACTGTGCGAAGTGAATGGAGTGTTGCTTCACTTTCTAAATGCTGTCCTTTCAGAGAAAATCACTTTTCTTTGAATGTGCCTTAAGCTACTTGCAAGCATTCACAAGAAACACTAATGCATTTCTATGAAAGAGAAGCAGTCTGTTCCAACACTTCAATTTATTGTGCGAAGGGAATGGAATGTTGCTTCACTTTCTAAATGCTGTCCTTTCAGAGAAAATCACTTTCCTTTGAAAGTGCATTAAACTACTTTCAAGCATTCATAAAAAACTCACATGCGTTTCTCTGAAAGAGAAGCAGTCTGTTCCAACACTTCAATTCACTGTGCGAAGTGAATGGAGTGTTGCCTCACTTTCTAAATGCTGTCCTTTCAGAGAAAATCACTTTACATTGAAAGTGCCTTAAACTACTTTCAAGCATTCACAAAAAACTCACATGCGTTTCTCTGAAAGAGAAGCAGTCTGTTCCAACACTTCAATTCACTGTGCGAAGTGAATGGAGTGTTGCTTCACTTTCTAAATGCTGTCCTTTCAGAGAAAATCCCTTTCCTTTGAATGTGCCTTAAGCTACTTACAAGCATTCAACAGAAACTCACATGCATTTCTCTGAAAGAGAAGCAGTCTGTTCCAACACTTAAATTCACTGTGCGAAGTGAATGGAGTGTTGCTTCACTTTCTAAATGCTGTCCTTTCAGAGAAAATCACTTTCCTTTGAACGTGCCTTAAGCTACTTACAAGCATTCACCAGAAACTCACATGCGTTTCTCTGAAAGAGAAGCAGTCTGTTCCAATACTTCAATTCACTCTGCGAAGTGAATGGAGTGTTGCTTCACTTTCTAAATGCTGTCCTTTCAGAGAAAATCACTTTCCTTTGAAAGTGCCTTAAGCTACTTACAAGCATTCAACAGAAACTCACATGCATTTCTCTGAAAGAGAAGCAGTCTGTTCCAACACTTCAATTAACTGTGCGAAGTGAATGGAGTGTTGCTTCACTTTCTAAATGCTGTCCTTTCAGAGAAAATCACTTTCCTTTGAAAGTGCCTTAAGCTACTTACAAGCATTCACCAGAAACTCACATGCGTTTCTCTGAAAGAGAAGCAGTCTGTTCCAACACTTCAATTCACTGTGCGAAGTGAATGGAGTGTTGCTTCACTTTCTAAATGCTGTCCTTTCAGAGAAAATCACTTTCCTTTGAAAGTGCCTTAAGCTACTTACAAGCATTCACCAGAAACTCACATGCGTTTCTCTGAAAGAGAAGCAGTCTGTTCCAATACTTCAATTCACTCTGCGAAGTGAATGGAGTGTTGCTTCACTTTCTAAATGCTGTCCTTTCAGAGAAAATCACTTTCTTTGGAAAGTGCCTTAAGCTACTTACAAGCATTCAACTTAAACTCACATGCATTTCTCTGAAAGAGAAGCAGTCTGTTCTAACACTTCAATTCACTGTGCGAAGTGAATGGAGTGTTGCTTCACTTTCTAAATGCTGTCCTTTCAGAGAAAATCACTTTCCTTTGAAAGTGCCTTAAGCTACTTACAAGCATTCACCAGAAACTCACATGCGTTTCTCTGATAGAGAAGCAGTCTGTTCCAACACTTCAATTCACTGTGCGAAGTGAATGGAGTGTTGCTTCACTTTCTAAACGCTGTCCTTTCAGAGAAAATCACTTTCCTTTGAAAGTGCCTTAAGCTACTTGCAAGCATCAGGAAGAAACTCACATGCGTTTCTCTGAAAGAGAAGCAGTCTGTTCCAACACTTCAATTCACTGTGCGAAGTGAATGGAGTGTTGCTTCACTTTCTAAATGCTGTCCTTTCAGAGAAAATCACTTTCCTTTGAATGTGCCTTAAGCTACTTGCAAGCATTCACAAGAAACACTAATGCGTTTCTATGAAAGAGAAGCAGTCTGTTCCAACACTTCAATTTATTGTGCGAAGGGAATGGAGTGTTGCTTCACTTTCTAAATGCTGTCCTTTCAGAGAAAATCACTTTCCTTTGAAAGTGCATTAAACTACTTTCAAGCATTCATAAAAAACTCACATGCGTTTCTGTGAAAGAGAAGCAGTCTGTTCCAACACTTCAATTCACTGTGCGAAGTGAATGGAGTGTTGCCTCACTTTCTAAATGCTGTCCTTTCAGAGAAAATCACTTTCCATTGAAAGTGCCTTAAACTACTTTCAAGCATTCACAAAAAAACTCACATGCGTTTCTCTGAAAGAGAAGGAGTCTGTTCCAACACTTCAATTCACTGTGCGAAGTGAATGGATTGTTGCTTCACTTTCTAAATGCTGTCCTTTCAGAGAAAATCCCTTTCCTTTGAATGTGCCTTAAGCTACTTACAAGCATTCAACAGAAACTCACATGCATTTCTCTGAAAGAGAAGCAGTCTGTTCCAACACTTCAATTCACTGTGCGAAGTGAATGGAGTGTTGCTTTACTTTCTAAATGCTGTCCTTTCAGAGAAAATCACTTTCCTTTGAAAGTGCCTTAAGCTACTTACAAGCATTCACCAGAAACTCACATGCGTTTCTCTGAAAGAGAAGCAGTCTGTTCCAACACTTCAATTCACTGTGCGAAGTGAATGGAGTGTTGCTTCACTTTCTAAATGCTGTCCTTTCAGAGAAAATCACTTTCCTTTGAAAGTGCCTTAAGCTACTTACAAGCATTCACCAGAAACTCACATGCGTTTCTCTGAAAGAGAAGCAGTCTGTTCCAACACTTCAATTCACTGTGCGAAGTGAATGGCGTGTTGCTTCACTTTCTAAATGCTGTCCTTTCAGAGAAAATCACTTTCCTTTGAAAGTGCCTTAAGCAACTTGCAAGCATTCAAAAGAAACTCACATGCGTTTCTCTGAAAGAGAAGCAGTCTGTTCCAACACTTCAATTCACTGTGCGAAGTGAATGGAGTGTTGCTTCACTTTCTAAATGCTGTCCTTTCAGAGAAAATCACTTTCCTTTGAACGTGCCTTAAACTACTTACAAGCATTCACCAGAAACTCACATGCGTTTCTCTGAAAGAGAAGCAGTCTGTTCCAATACTTCAATTCACTCTGCGAAGTGAATGGAGTTTTGCTTCACTTTCTAAATGCTGTCCTTTCAGAGAAAATCACTTTCCTTTGAAAGTGCCTTAAGCTACTTACAAGCATTCAACAGAAACTCACATGCATTTCTCTGAAAGAGAAGCAGTCTGTTCCAACACTTCAATTCACTGTGCGAAGTGAATGGAGTGTTGCTTCACTTTCTAAATGCTGTCCTTTCAGAGAAAATCACTTTCCTTTGAAAGTGCCTTAAGCTACTTACAAGCATTCACCAGAAACTCACATGCGTTTCTCTGAAAGAGAAACAGTCTGTTCCAACACTTCAATTCACTTTGCGAAGTGAATGGAGTGTTGCTTCACTTTCTAAATGCTGTCCTTTCAGAGAAAATCACTTTCTTTGAAAGTGCCTTAAGCTACTTGCAAGCATCAGGAAGAAACGCACATGCGTTTCTCTGAAAGAGAAGCAGTCTGTTCCAACTCTTCAATTCACTGTGCGAAGTGAATGGAGTGTTGCTTCACTTTCTAAATGCTGTCCTTTCAGAGAAAATCACTTTCCTTTGAAAGTGCCTTAAGCAACTTGCAAGCATTCAAAAGAAACTCACATGCGTTTCTCTGAAAGAGAAGCAGTCTGTTCCAACACTTCAATTCACTGTGCGAAGTGAATGGAGTGTTGCTTCACTTTCTAAATGCTGTCCTTTCAGAGAAAATCACTTTCCTTTGAAAGTGCCTTAAGCTACTTGCAAGCATCAGGAAGAAACTCACATGCGTTTCTCTGAAAGAGAAGCAGTCTGTTCCAATACTTCAATTCACTCTGCGAAGTGAATGGAGTGTTGCTTCACTTTCTAAATGCTGTCCTTTCAGAGAAAATCACTTTCCTTTGAAAGTGCCTTAAGCTATTTGCAAGCATTAGGAAGAAACTCACATGCGTTTCTCTGAAAGAGAAGCAGTCTGTTCCAACACTTCAATTCACTGTGCGAAGTGAATGGAGTGTTGCCTCACTTTCTAAATGCTGTCCTTTCAGAGAAAATCACTTTCCATTGAAAGTGCCTTAAACTACTTTCAAGCATTCACAAAAAACTCACATGCGTTTCTCTGAAAGAGAAGCAGTCTGTTCCAACACTTCAATTCACTGTGCGAAGTGAATGGAGTGTTGCTTCACTTTCTAAATGCTGTCCTTTCAGAGAAAATCCCTTTCCTTTGAATGTGCCTTAAGCTACTTACAAGCATTCAACAGAAACTCACATGCATTTCTCTGAAAGAGAAGCAGTCTGTTCCAACACTTCAATTCACTGTACAAAGTGAATGGAGTGTTGTTTCACTTTCTAAATGCTGTCCTTTCAGAGAAAATCACTTTCCTTTGAAAGTGCCTTAAGCAACTTGCAAGCATTCACAAGAAACACTAATGCGTTTCTATGAATGAGAAGCACTCTGTTCCAAAACTTCAATTCACTGCACGAAGGGAATGGAGTGTTGCTTCACTTTCTAAATGCTGTCCTTTCAGAGAAAATCACTTTCCTTTGAAAGTGCCTTAAGCTACTTACAAGCATTCACCAGAAACTCACATGCGTTTCTCTGAAAGAGAAACAGTCTGTTCCAACACTTCAATTCACTGTGCGAAGTGAATGGAGTGTTGCTTCACTTTCTAAATGCTGTCCTTTCAGAGAAAATCACTTTCCTTTGAAAGTGCCTTAAGCTACTTACAAGCATTCACCAGAAACTCACATGCGTTTCTCTGAAGGAGAAGCAGTCTGTTCCAACACTTCAATTCAATGTGCGAAGTGAATGGAGTGTTGCTTCACTTTCTAAATGCTGTCCTTTAAGAGAAAATCACTTTCCTTTGAAAGTGCCTTAAGCTACTTGCAAGCATCAGGAAGAAACTCACATGCGTTTCTGTGAAAGAGAAGCAGTCTGTTCCAACACTTCAATTCACTGTGCGAAGTGAATGGAGTGTTGCTTCACTTTCTAAATGCTGTCCTTTCAGAGAAAATCACTTTCCTTTGAATGTGCCTTAAGCTACTTGCAAGCATTCACAAGAAACACTAATGCGTTTCTATGAAAGAGAAGCAGTCTGTTCCAACACTTCAATTTATTGTGCGAAGGGAATGGAGTGTTGCTTCACTTTCTAAATGCTGTCCTTTCAGAGAAAATCACTTTCCTTTGAAAGTGCATTAAACTACTTTCAAGCATTCATAAAAAACTCACATGCGTTTCTCTGAAAGAGAAGCAGTCTGTTCCAACACTTCAATTCACTGTGCGAAGTGAATGGAGTGTTGCCTCACTTTCTAAATGCTGTCCTTTCAGAGAAAATCACTTTCCATTGAAAGTGCCTTAAACTACTTTCAAGCATTCACCAGAAACTCACATGCGTTTCTCTGAAAGAGAAGCAGTCTGTTCCAACACTTCAATTCACTGTGCGAAGTGAATGGAGTGTTGCTTCAGTTTCTAAATGCTGTCCTTTCAGAGAAAATCCCTTTCCTTTGAATGTGCCTTAAGCTACTTACAAGCATTCAACAGAAACTCACATGCATTTCTCTGAAAGAGAAGCAGTCTGTTCCAACACTTCAGTTCACTGTACAAAGTGAATGGAGTGTTGCTTCACTTTCTAAA
This sequence comes from Myodes glareolus, assembly GCF_982192425.1. Classification (NCBI taxonomy): domain Eukaryota; kingdom Metazoa; phylum Chordata; class Mammalia; order Rodentia; family Cricetidae; genus Myodes; species Myodes glareolus. The sequence goes on from NW_028263305.1 coordinate 89,205, forward strand.
TGCTGTCCTTTCAGAGAAAATCACTTTCCTTTGAAAGTGCCTTAAGCTACTTACAAGCATTCACCAGAAACTCACATGCGTTTCTCTGAAAGAGAAGCAGTCTGTTCCAACACTTCAATTCACTGTGCGAAGTGAATGGCGTGTTGCTTCAGTTTCTAAATGCTGTCCTTTCAGAGAAAATCACTTTCCTTTGAAAGTACCTTAAGCAACTTGCAAGCATTCAAAAGAAACTCACATGCGTTTCTCTGAAAGAGAAGCAGTCTGTTCCAACACTTCAATTCACTGTGCGAAGTGAATGGAGTGTTGCTTCACTTTCTAAATGCTGTCCTTTCAGAGAAAATCACTTTCCTTTGAACGTGCCTTAAGCTACTTACAAGCATTCACCAGAAACTCACATGCGTTTCTCTGAAAGAGAAGCAGTCTGTTCCAACACTTCAATTCACTCTGCGAAGTGAATGGAGTGTTGCTTCACTTTCTAAATGCTGTCCTTTCAGAGAAAATCACTTTCCTTTGAAAGTGCCTTAAGCTACTTACAAGCATTCAACAGAAACTCACATGCATTTCTCTGAAAGAGAAGCAGTCTGTTCCAACACTTCAATTCACTGTGCGAAGTGAATGGAGTGTTGCCTCACTTTCTAAATGCTGTCCTTTCAGAGAAAATCACTTTCCATTGAAAGTGCCTTAAACTACTTTCAAGCATTCACAAAAAACTCACATGCGTTTCTCTGAAAGAGAAGGAGTCTGTTCCAACACTTCAATTCACTGTGCGAAGTGAATGGAGTGTTGCTTCATTTTCTAAATGCTGTCCTTCCAGAGAAAATCCCTTTCCTTTGAATGTGCCTTAAGCTACTTACAAGCATTCAACAGAAACTCACATGCATTTCTCTGAAAGAGAAGCAGTCTGTTCCAACACTTCAATTCACTGTGCGAAGTGAATGGAGTGTTGCTTCACTTTCTAAATGCTGTCCTTTCAGAGAAAATCACTTTCCTTTGAAAGTGCCTTAAGCTACTTACAAGCATTCAACAGAAACTCCCATGCATTTCTCTGAAAGAGAAGCAGTCTGTTCCAACACTTCAATTCACTGTGCGAAGTGAATGGAGTGTTGCTTCACTTTCTAAATGCTGTCCTTTCAGAGAAAATCACTTTCCTTTGAAAGTGCCTTAAGCTACTTACAAGCATTCACCAGAAACTCACATGCGTTTCTCTGAAAGAGAAACAGTCTGTTCCAAAACTTCAATTCACTGTGCGAAGTGAATGGAGTGTTGCTTCACATTCTAAATGCTGTCCTTTCAGAGAAAATCACTTTCCTTTGAAAGTGCCTTAAGCTACTTGCAAGCATCAGGAAGAAACTCACATGCGTTTCTCTGAAAGAGAAGCAGTCTGTTCCAACACTTCAATTCACTGTGCGAAGTGAATGGAGTGTTGCTTCACTTTCTAAATGCTGTCCTTTCAGAGAAAATCACTTTCCTTTGAAAGTGCCTTAAGCAACTTGCAAGCATTCAAAAGAAACTAACATGCGTTTCTCTGAAAGAGAAGCAGTCTGTTCCAACACTTCAATTCACTGTGCGAAGTGAATGGAGTTTTGCTTCACTTTCTAAATGCTGTCCTTTCAGAGAAAATCACTTTCCTTTGAACGTGCCTTAAGCTACTTACAAGCATTCACCAGAAACTCACATGCGTTTCTCTGAAAGAGAAGCAGTCTGTTCCAATACTTCAATTCACTCTGCGAAGTGAATGGAGTGTTGCTTCACTTTCTAAATGCTGTCCTTTCAGAGAAAATCACTTTCCTTTGAAAGTGCCTTAAGCTACTTACAAGCATTCAACAGAAACTCACATGCATTTCTCTGAAAGAGAAGCAGTCTGTTCCAACACTTCAATTAACTGTGCGAAGTGAATGGAGTGTTGCTTCACTTTCTAAATGCTGTCCTTTCAGAGAAAATCACTTTCCTTTGAAAGTGCCTTAAGCTACTTACAAGCATTCACCAGAAACTCACATGCGTTTCTCTGAAAGAGAAACAGTCTGTTCCAACACTTCAATTCACTGTGCGAAGTGAATGGAGTGTTGCTTCACTTTCTAAATGCTGTCCTTTCAGAGAAAATCACTTTCCTTTGAAAGTGCCTTAAGCTACTTGCAAGCATCAGGAAGAAACTCACATGCGTTTCTCTGAAAGAGAAGCAGTCTGTTCCAACACTTCAATTCACTGTGCGAAGTGAATGGAGTGTTGCTTCACTTTCTAAATGCTGTCCTTTCAGAGAAAATCACTTTCCTTTGAAAGTGCCTTAAGCTATTTGCAAGCATTAGGAAGAAACTCACATGCGTTTCTCTGAAAGAGAAGCAGTCTGTTCCAACACTTCAATTCACTGTGCGAAGTGAATGGAGTGTTGCCTCACTTTCTAAATGCTGTCCTTTCAGAGAAAATCACTTTCCATTGAAAGTGCCTTAAACTACTTTCAAGCATTCACAAAAAACTCACATGCGTTTCTCTGAAAGAGAAGCAGTCTGTTCAAACACTTCAATTCACTGTGCGAAGTGAATGGAGTGTTGCTTCACTTTCTAAATGCTGTCCTTTCAGAGAAAATCCCTTTCCTTTGAATGTGCCTTAAGCTACTTACAAGCATTCAACAGAAACTCACATGCATTTCTCTGAAAGAGAAGCAGTCTGTTCCAACACTTCAATTCACTGTACAAAGTGAATGGAGTGTTGCTTCACTTTCTAAATGCTGTCCTTTCAGAGAAAATCACTTTCCTTTGAAAGTGCCTTAAGCAACTTGCAAGCATTCACAAGAAACACTAATGCGTTTCTATGAATGAGAAGCACTCTGTTCCAAAACTTCAATTCACTGCACGAAGGGAATGGAGTGTTGCTTCACTTTCTAAATGCTGTCCTTTCAGAGAAAATCACTTTCCTTTGAAAGTGCCTTAAGCTACTTACAAGCATTCACCAGAAACTCACATGCGTTTCTCTGAAAGAGAAGCAGTCTGTTCCAACACTTCAATTCACTGTGCGAAGTGAATGGAGTGTTGCTTCACTTTCTAAATGCTGTCCTTTCAGAGAAAATCACTTTCCTTTGAATGTGCCTTAAGCTACTTGCAAGCATTCACAAGAAACACTAATGCGTTTCTATGAAAGAGAAGCAGTCTGTTCCAACACTTCAATTTATTGTGCGAAGGGAATGGAGTGTTGCTTCACTTTCTAAATGCTGTCCTTTCAGAGAAAATCACTTTCCTTTGAAAGTGCATTAAACTACTTTCAAGCATTCATAAAAAACTCACATGCGTTTCTGTGAAAGAGAAGCAGTCTGTTCCAACACTTCAATTCACTGTGCGAAGTGAATGGAGTGTTGCCTCACTTTCTAAATGCTGTCCTTTCAGAGAAAATCACTTTCCATTGAAAGTGCCTTAAACTACTTTCAAGCATTCACAAAAAACTCACATGCGTTTCTCTGAAAGAGAAGGAGTCTGTTCCAACACTTCAATTCACTGTGCGAAGTGAATGGATTGTTGCTTCACTTTCTAAATGCTGTCCTTCCAGAGAAAATCCCTTTCCTTTGAATGTGCCTTAAGCTACTTACAAGCATTCAACAGAAACTCACACTCATTTCTCTGAAAGAGAAGCAGTCTGTTCCAACACTTCAATTCACTGTGCGAAGTGAATGGAGTGTTGCTTCACTTTCTAAATGCTGTCCTTTCAGAGAAAATCACTTTCCTTTGAAAGTGCCTTAAGCTACTTACAAGCATTCACCAGAAACTCACATGCGTTTCTCTGAAAGAGAAGCAGTCTGTTCCAACACTTCAATTCACTGTGCGAAGTGAATGGAGTGTTGCTTCACTTTCTAAATGCTGTCCTTTCAGAGAAAATCACTTTCCTTTGAAAGTGCCTTAAGCTACTTACAAGCATTCACCAGAAACTCACATGCGTTTCTCTTAAAGAGAAGCAGTCTGTTCCAACACTTCAATTCACTGTGCGAAGTGAATGGCGTGTTGCTTCACTTTCTAAATGCTGTCCTTTCAGAGAAAATCACTTTCCTTTGAAAGTGCCTTAAGCAACTTGCAAGCATTCAAAAGAAACTCACATGCGTTTGTCTGAAAGAGAAGCAGTCTGTTCCAACACTTCAATTCACTGTGCGAAGTGAATGGAGTGTTGCTTCACTTTCTAAATGCTGTCCTTTCAGAGAAAATCACTTTCCTTTGAACGTGCCTTAAACTACTTACAAGCATTCACCAGAAACTCACATGCGTTTCTCTGAAAGAGAAGCAGTCTGTTCCAATACTTCAATTCACTCTGCGAAGTGAATGGAGTTTTGCTTCACTTTCTAAATGCTGTCCTTTCAGAGAAAATCACTTTCCTTTGAAAGTGTCTTAAGCTACTTACAAGCATTCAACAGAAACTCACATGCATTTCTCTGAAAGAGAAGCAGTCTGTTCCAACACTTCAATTCACTGTGCGAAGTGAATGGAGTGTTGCTTCACTTTCTAAATGCTGTCCTTTCAGAGAAAATCACTTTCCTTTGAAAGTGCCTTAAGCTACTTACAAGCATTCACCAGAAACTCACATGCGTTTCTCTGAAATAGAAACAGTCTGTTCCAACACTTCAATACACTGTGCGAAGTGAATGGAGTGTTGCTTCACTTTCTAAATGCTGTCCTTTCAGAGAAAATCACTTTCTTTGAAAGTGCCTTAAGCTACTTGCAAGCATCAGGAAGAAACGCACATGCGTTTCTCTGAAAGAGAAGCAGTCTGTTCCAACTCTTCAATTCACTGTGCGAAGTGAATGGAGTGTTGCTTCACTTTCTAAATGCTGTCCTTTCAGAGAAAATCACTTTCCTTTGAAAGTGCCTTAAGCAACTTGCAAGCATTCAAAAGAAACTCACATGCGTTTCTCTGAAAGAGAAGCAGTCTGTTCCAACACTTCAATTCACTGTGCGAAGTGAATGGAGTGTTGCTTCACTTTCTAAATGCTGTCCTTTCAGAGAAAATCACTTTCCTTTGAAAGTGCCTTAAGCTACTTGCAAGCATCAGGAAGAAACTCACATGCGTTTCTCTGAAAGAGAAGCAGTCTGTTCCAATACTTCAATTCACTCTGCGAAGTGAATGGAGTGTTGCTTCACTTTCTAAATGCTGTCCTTTCAGAGAAAATCACTTTCCTTTGAAAGTGCCTTAAGCTATTTGCAAGCATTAGGAAGAAACTCACATGCGTTTCTCTGAAAGAGAAGCAGTCTGTTCCAACACTTCAATTCACTGTGCGAAGTGAATGGAGTGTTGCCTCACTTTCTAAATGCTGTCCTTTCAGAGAAAATCACTTTCCATTGAAAGTGCCTTAAACTACTTTCAAGCATTCACAAAAAACTCACATGCGTTTCTCTGAAAGAGAAGCAGTCTGTTCCAACACTTCAATTCACTGTGCGAAGTGAATGGAGTGTTGCTTCACTTTCTAAATGCTGTCCTTTCAGAGAAAATCCCTTTCCTTTGAATGTGCCTTAAGCTACTTACAAGCATTCAACAGAAACTCACATGCATTTCTCTGAAAGAGAAGCAGTCTGTTCCAACACTTCAATTCACTGTACAAAGTGAATGGAGTGTTGTTTCACTTTCTAAATGCTGTCCTTTCAGAGAAAATCACTTTCCTTTGAAAGTGCCTTAAGCAACTTGCAAGCATTCACAAGAAACACTAATGCGTTTCTATGAATGAGAAGCACTCTGTTCCAAAACTTCAATTCACTGCACGAAGGGAATGGAGTGTTGCTTCAGTTTCTAAATGCTGTCCTTTCAGAGAAAATCACTTTCCTTTGAAAGTGCCTTAAGCTACTTACAAGCATTCACCAGAAACTCACATGCGTTTCTCTGAAAGAGAAGCAGTCTGTTCCAACACTTCAATTCACTGTGCGAAGTGAATGGAGTGTTGCTTCACTTTCTAAATGCTGTCCTTTCAGAGAAAATCACTTTCCTTTGAAAGTGCCTTAAGCTACTTACAAGCATTCACCAGAAACTCACATGCGTTTCTCTTAAAGAGAAGCAGTCTGTTCCAACACTTCAATTCACTGTGCGAAGTGAATGGAGTGTTGCTTCACTTTCTAAATGCTGTCCTTTAAGAGAAAATCACTTTCCTTTGAAAGTGCCTTAAGCTACTTGCAAGCATCAGGAAGAAACTCACATGCGTTTCTGTGAAAGAGAAGCAGTCTGTTCCAACACTTCAATTCACTGTGCGAAGTGAATGGAGTGTTGCTTCACTTTCTAAATGCTGTCCTTTCAGAGAAAATCACTTTCCTTTGAATGTGCCTTAAGCTACTTGCAAGCATTCACAAGAAACACTAATGCGTTTCTATGAAAGAGAAGCAGTCTGTTCCAACACTTCAATTCACTCTGCGAAGTGAATGGAGTTTTGCTTCACTTTCTAAATGCTGTCCTTTCAGAGAAAATCACTTTCCTTTGAAAGTGCCTTAAGCTACTTACAAGCATTCAACAGAAACTCACATGCATTTCTCTGAAAGAGAAGCAGTCTGTTCCAACACTTCAATTAACTGTGCGAAGTGAATGGAGTGTTGCTTCACTTTCTAAATGCTGTCCTTTCAGAGAAAATCACTTTCCTTTGAAAGTGCCTTAAGCTACTTACAAGCATTCACCAGAAACTCACATGCGTTTCTCTGAAAGAGAAGCAGTCTGTTCCAACACTTCAATTCACTGTGCGAAGTGAATGGAGTGTTGTTTCACTTTCGAAATGCTGTCCTTTCAGAGAAAATCACTTTCCTTTGAAAGTGCCTTAAGCTACTTACAAGCATTCACCAGAAACTCACATGCGTTTCTCTGGAAGAGAAGCAGTCTGTTCCAATACTTCAATTCACTCTGCGAAGTGAATGGAGTGTTGCTTCACTTTCTAAATGCTGTCCTTTCAGAGAAAATCACTTTCTTTGGAAAGTGCCTTAAGCTACTTACAAGCATTCAACTTAAACTCACATGCATTTCTCTGAAAGAGAAGCAGTCTGTTCTAACACTTCAATTCACTGTGCGAAGTGAATGGAGTGTTGCTTCACTTTCTAAATGCTGTCCTTTCAGAGAAAATCACTTTCCTTTGAAAGTGCCTTAAGCTACCTGCAAGCATCAGGAAGAAACTCACATGCGTTTCTGTGAAAGAGAAGCAGTCTGTTCCAACACTTCAATTCACTGTGCGAAGTGAATGGAGTGTTGCTTCACTTTCTAAATGCTGTCCTTTCAGAGAAAATCACTTTCCTTTGAATGTGCCTTAAGCTACTTGCAAGCATTCACAAGAAACACTAATGCGTTTCTATGAAAGAGAAGCAGTTTGTTCCAACACTTCAATTTATTGTGCGAAGGGAATGGAGTGTTGCTTCACTTTCTAAATGCTGTCCTTTCAGAGAAAATCACTTTCCTTTGAAAGTGCATTAAACTACTTTCAAGCATTCATAAAAAACTCACATGCGTTTCTCTGAAAGAGAAGCAGTCTGTTCCAACACTTCAATTCACTGTGCGAAGTGAATGGAGTGTTGCCTCACTTTCTAAATGCTGTCCTTTCAGAGAAAATCACTTTACATTGAAAGTGCCTTAAACTACTTTCAAGCATTCACAAAAAACTCACATGCGTTTCTCTGAAAGAGAAGCAGTCTGTTCCAACACTTCAATTCACTGTGCGAAGTGAATGGAGTGTTGCTTCACTTTCTAAATGTTGTCCTTTCAGAGAAAATCCCTTTCCTTTGAATGTGCCTTAAGCTACTTACAAGCATTCAACAGAAACTCACATGCATTTCTCTGAAAGAGAAGCAGTCTGTTCCAACACTTCAATTCACTGTACAAAGTGAATGGAGTGTTGCTTCACTTTCTAAATGCTGTCCTTTCAGAGAAAATCACTTTCCTTTGAAAGTGCCTTAAACTACTTTCAAGCATTCACAAAAAACTCACATGCGTTTCTCTGAAAGACCAGCAGTGTGTTCCAACACTCCAATTCACTGTGTGAAGTGAATGGAGTGTTGCTTCAGTTTCTAAATGCTGTCCTTTCAGAGAAAATCACTTTCCTTTGAAAGTGCCTTAAGCGACTTGCAATAATTCACAAGAAACTCACATGCGTTTCTCTGAAAGAGAAGCAGTCTGTTCCAACACTTCAATTCACTGTGCGAAGTGAATGGAGTGTTGCTTCACTTTCTAAATGCTGTCCTTTCAGAGAAAATCACTTTCCTTTGAAAGTGCCTTAAGCTACTAACAAGCATTCACCAGAAACTCACATGCGTTTCTCTGAAAGAGAAGCAGTCTGTTCCAACACTTCAATTCACTGTGCGAAGTGAATGGAGTGTTGCTTCACTTTCTAAATGCTGTCCTTTCAGAGAAAATCACTTTCCATTGAAAGTGCCTTAAGCTACTTACAAGCATTCACCAGAAACTCACATGCGTTTCTCTTAAAGAGAAGCAGTCTGTTACAACACTTCAATTCACTGTGCGAAGTGAATGGCGTGTTGCTTCAGTTTCTAAATGCTGTCCTTTCAGAGAAAATCACTTTCCTTTGAAAGTGCCTTAAGCAACTTGCAAGCATTCAAAAGAAACTCACATGTGTTTCTCTGAAAGAGAAGCAGTCTGTTCCAACACTTCAATTCACTGTGCGAAGTGAATGGAGTGTTGCTTCACTTTCTAAATGCTGTCCTTTCAGAGAAAATCACTTTCCTTTGAACGTGCCTTAAGCTACTTACAAGCATTCACCAGAAACTCACATGCGTTTCTCTGAAAGAGAAGCAGTCTGTTCCAATACTTCAATTCACTCTGCGAAGTGAATGGAGTGTTGCTTCACTTTCTAAATGCTGTCCTTTCAGAGAAAATCACTTTCCTTTGAAAGTGCCTTAAGCTACTTACAAGCATTCAACAGAAACTCACATGCATTTCTCTGAAAGAGAAGCAGTCTGTTCCAACACTTAAATTCACTGTGCGAAGTGAATGGAGTGTTGCTTCACTTTCTAAATGCTGTCCTTTCAGAGAAAATCACTTTCCTTTGAAAGTGCCTTAAGCTACTTACAAGCATTCACCAGAAACTCACTTGCGTTTCTCTGAAAGAGAAACAGTCTGTTCCAACACTTCAATTCACTGTGCGAAGTGAATGGAGTGTTGCTTCACTTTCTAAATGCTGTCCTTTCAGAGAAAATCACTTTCCTTTGAAAGTGCCTTAAGCTACTTGCAAGCATCAGGAAGAAACTCACATGCGTTTCTCTGAAAGAGAAGCAGTCTGTTCCAACACTTCAATTCACTGTGCGAAGTGAATGGAGTGTTGCTTCACTTTCTAAATGCTGTCCTTTCAGAGAAAATCACTTTCCTTTGAAAGTGCCTTAAGCTATTTGCAAGCATTAGGAAGAAACACACATGCGTTTCTCTGAAAGAGAAGCAGTCTGTTCCAACACTTCAATTCACGGTGCGAAGTGAATGGAGTGTTGCCTCACTTTCTAAATGCTGTCCTTTCAGAGAAAATCACTTTCCTTTGAAAGTGCCTTAAACTACTTTCAAGCATTCACAAAAAACCCACATGCGTTTCTCTGAAAGAGAAGCAGTCTGTTCCAACACTTCAATTCACTGTGCGAAGTGAATGGAGTGTTGCTTCACTTTCTAAATGCTGTCCTTTCAGAGAAAATCCCTTTCCTTTGAATGTGCCTTAAGCTACTTACAAGCATTCAACAGAAACTCACATGCATTTCTCTGAAAGAGAAGCAGTCTGTTCCAACACTTCAATTCACTGTACAAAGTGAATGGAGTGTTGCTTCACTTTTTAAATGCTGTCCTTTCAGAGAAAATCACTTTCCTTTGAAAGTGCCTTAAGCAACTTGCAAGCATTCACAAGAAACACTAATGCGTTTCTATGAATGAGAAGCACTCTGTTCCAACACTTCAATTCACTGCACGAAGGGAATGGAGTGTTGCTTCACTTTCTAAATGCTGTCCTTTCAGAGAAAATCACTTTCCTTTGAAAGTGCCTTAAGCTACTTACAAGCATTCACCAGAAACTCACATGCGTTTCTCTGAAAGAGAAGCAGTCTGTTCCAACACTTCAATTCACTGTGCGAAGTGAATGGAGTGTTGCTTCACTTTCAAAATGCTGTCCTTTCAGAGAAAATCACTTTCCTTTGAAAGTGCCTTAAGCTACTTACAAGCATTCAACAGAAACTCACATGCGTTTCTCTTAAAGAGAAGCAGTCTGTTCCAACACTTCAATTCACTGTGCGAAGTGAGTGGAGTGTTGCTTCACTTTCTAAATGCTGTCCTTTAAGAGAAAATCACTTTCCTTTGAAAGTGCCTTAAGCTACTTGCAAGCATCAGGAAGAAACTCACATGCGTTTCTCTGAAAGAGAAGCAGTCTGTTCCAACACTTCAATTCACTGTGCGAAGTGAATGGAGTGTTGCTTCACTTTCTAAATGCTGTCCTTTCAGAGAAAATCACTTTCCTTTGAAAGTGCCTTAAGCTACTTACAAGCATTCACCAGAAACTCACATGCGTTTCTCTTAAAGAGAAGCAGTCTGTTACAACACTTCAATTCACTGTGCGAAGTGAATGGCGTGTTGCTTCAGTTTCTAAATGCTGTCCTTTCAGAGAAAATCACTTTCCTTTGAAAGTGCCTTAAGCAACTTGCAAGCATTCAAAAGAAACTCACATGCGTTTCTCTGAAAGAGAAGCAGTCTGTTCCAACACTTCAATTCACTGTGCGAAGTGAATGGAGTGTTGCTTCACTTTCTAAATGCTGTCCTTTCAGAGAAAATCACTTTCCTTTGAACGTGCCTTAAGCTACTTACAAGCATTCACCAGAAACTCACATGCGTTTCTCTGAAAGAGAAGCAGTCTGTTCCAATATTTCAATTCACTCTGCGAAGTGAATGGAGTGTTGCTTCACTTTCTAAATGCTGTCCTTTCAGAGAAAATCACTTTTCTTTGAAAGTGCCTTAAGCTACTTACAAGCATTCAACAGAAACTCACATGCATTTCTCTGAAAGAGAAGCAGTCTGTTCCAACACTTCAATTAACTGTGCGAAGTGAATGGAGTGTTGCTTCACTTTCTAAATGCTGTCCTTTCAGAGAAAATCACTTTCCTTTGAAAGTGCCTTAAGCTACTTACAAGCATTCACCAGAAACTCACATGCGTTTCTCTGAAAGAGAAACAGTCTGTTCCAACACTTCAATTCACTGTGCGAAGTGAATGGAGTGTTGCTTCACTTTCTAAATGCTGTCCTTTCAGAGAAAATCACTTTCCTTTGAAAGTGCCTTAAGCTACTTGCAAGCATCAGGAAGAAACTCACATGCGTTTCTCTGAAAGAGAAGCAGTCTGTTCCAACACTTCAATTCACTGTGCGAAGTGAATGGAGTGTTGCTTCACTTTCTAAATGCTGTCCTTTCAGAGAAAATCACTTTCCTTTGAAAGTGCCTTAAGCTATTTGCAAGCATTAGGAAGAAACACACATGCGTTTCTCTGAAAGAGAAGCAGTCTGTTCCAACACTTCAATTCACGGTGCGAAGTGAATGGAGTGTTGCCTCACTTTCTAAATGCTGTCCTTTCAGAGAAAATCACTTTCCTTTGAAAGTGCCTTAAACTACTTTCAAGCATTCACAAAAAACTCACATGCGCTTCTCTGAAAGAGAAGCAGTCTGTTCCAACACTTCAATTCACTGTGCGAAGTGAATGGAGTGTTGCTTCACTTTCTAAATGCTGTCCTTTCAGAGAAAATCCCTTTCCTTTGAATGTGCCTTAAGCTACTTACAAGCATTCAACAGAAACTCACATGCATTTCTCTGAAAGAGAAGCAGTCTGTTCCAACACTTCAATTCACTGTACAAAGTGAATGGAGTGTTGCTTCACTTTCTAAATGCTGTCCTTTCAGAGAAAATCACTTTCCTTTGAAAGTGCCTTAAGCAACTTGCAAGCATTCACAAGAAACACTAATGCGTTTCTATGAATGAGAAGCACTCTGTTCCAACACTTCAATTCACTGCACGAAGGGAATGGAGTGTTGCTTCACTTTCTAAATGCTGTCCTTTCAGAGAAAATCACTTTCCTTTGAAAGTGCCTTAAGCTACTTACAAGCATTCACCAGAAACTCACATGCGTTTCTCTGAAAGAGAAGCAGTCTGTTCCAACACTTCAATTCACTGTGCGAAGTGAATGGAGTGTTGCTTCACTTTCAAAATGCTGTCCTTTCAGAGAAAATCACTTTCCTTTGAAAGTGCCTTAAGCTACTTACAAGCATTCAACAGAAACTCACATGCGTTTCTCTTAAAGAGAAGCAGTCTGTTCCAACACTTCAATTCACTGTGCGAAGTGAATGGAGTGTTGCTTCACTTTCTAAATGCTGTCCTTTAAGAGAAAATCACTTTCCTTTGAAAGTGCCTTAAGCTACTTGCAAGCATCAGGAAGAAACTCACATGCGTTTCTCTGAAAGAGAAGCAGTCTGTTCCAACATTTCAATTCACTGTGCGAAGTGAATGGAGTGTTGCTTCACTTTCTAAATGCTGTCCTTTCAGAGAAAATCACTTTCCTTTGAAAGTGCCTTAAGCTATTTGCAAGCATTAGGAAGAAACACACATGCGTTTCTCTGAAAGAGAAGCAGTCTGTTCCAACACTTCAATTCACGGTGCGAAGTGAATGGAGTGTTGCCTCACTTTGTAAATGCTGTCCTTTCAGAGAAAATCACTTTCCTTTGAAAGTGCCTTAAACTACTTTCAAGCATTCACAAAAAACTCACATGCGCTTCTCTGAAAGAGAAGCAGTCTGTTCCAACACTTCAATTCACTGTGCGAAGTGAATGGAGTGTTGCTTCACTTTCTAAATGCTGTCCTTTCAGAGAAAATCCCTTTCCTTTGAATGTGCCTTAAGCTACTTACAAGCATTCAACAGAAACTCACATGCATTTCTCTGAAAGAGAAGCAGTCTGTTCCAACACTTCAATTCACTGTACAAAGTGAATGGAGTGTTGCTTCACTTTCTAAATGCTGTCCTTTCAGAGAAAATCACTTTCCTTTGAAAGTGCCTTAAGCAACTTGCAAGCATTCACAAGAAACACTAATGCGTTTCTATGAATGAGAAGCACTCTGTTCCAACACTTCAATTCACTGCACGAAGGGAATGGAGTGTTGCTTCACTTTCTAAATGCTGTCCTTTCAGAGAAAATCACTTTCCTTTGAAAGTGCCTTAAGCTACTTGCAAGCATCAGGAAGAAACTCACATGCGTTTCTCTGAAAGAGAAGCAGTCTGTTCCAACACTTCAATTCACTGTGCGAAGTGAATGGAGTGTTGCTTCACTTTCAAAATGCTGTCCTTTCAGAGAAAATCACTTTCCTTTGAAAGTGCCTTAAGCTACTTACAAGCATTCAACAGAAACTCACATGCGTTTCTCTTAAAGAGAAGCAGTCTGTTCCAACACTTCAATTCACTGTGCGAAGTGAATGGAGTGTTGCTTCACTTTCTAAATGCTGTCCTTTAAGAGAAAATCACTTTCCTTTGAAAGTGCCTTAAGCTACTTGCAAGCATTCACAAGAAACACTAATGCGTTTCTATGAAAGAGAAGCAGTTTGTTCCAACACTTCAATTTATTGTGCGAAGGGAATGGAGTGTTGCTTCACTTTCTAAATGCTGTCCTTTCAGAGAAAATCACTTTCCTTTGAAAGTGCATTAAACTACTTTCAAGCATTCATAAAAAACTCACATGCGTTTCTCTGAAAGAGAAGCAGTCTGTTCCAACACTTCAATTCACTGTGCGAAGTGAATGGAGTGTTGCCTCACTTTCTAAATGCTGTCCTTTCAGAGAAAATCACTTTACATTGAAAGTGCCTTAAACTACTTTCAAGCATTCACAAAAAACTCACATGCGTTTCTCTGAAAGAGAAGCAGTCTGTTCCAACACTTCAATTCACTGTGCGAAGTGAATGGAGTGTTGCTTCACTTTCTAAATGTTGTCCTTTCAGAGAAAATCCCTTTCCTTTGAATGTGCCTTAAGCTACTTACAAGCATTCAACAGAAACTCACATGCATTTCTCTGAAAGAGAAGCAGTCTGTTCCAACACTTCAATTCACTGTACAAAGTGAATGGAGTGTTGCTTCACTTTCTAAATGCTGTCCTTTCAGAGAAAATCACTTTCCTTTGAAAGTGCCTTAAACTACTTTCAAGCATTCACAAAAAACTCACATGCGTTTCTCTGAAAGACCAGCAGTGTGTTCCAACACTCCAATTCACTGTGCGAAGTGAATGGAGTGTTGCTTCAGTTTCTAAATGCTGTCCTTTCAGAGAAAATCACTTTCCTTTGAAAGTGCCTTAAGCGACTTGCAATAATTCACAAGAAACTCACATGCGTTTCTCTGAAAGAGAAGCAGTCTGTTCCAACACTTCAATTCACTGTGCGAAGTGAATGGAGTGTTGCTTCACTTTCTAAATGCTGTCCTTTCAGAGAAAATCACTTTCCTTTGAAAGTGCCTTAAGCTACTAACAAGCATTCACCAGAAACTCACATGCGTTTCTCTGAAAGAGAAGCAGTCTGTTCCAACACTTCAATTCACTGTGCGAAGTGAATGGAGTGTTGCTTCACTTTCTAAATGCTGTCCTTTCAGAGAAAATCACTTTCCATTGAAAGTGCCTTAAGCTACTTACAAGCATTCACCAGAAACTCACATGCGTTTCTCTTAAAGAGAAGCAGTCTGTTACAACACTTCAATTCACTGTGCGAAGTGAATGGCGTGTTGCTTCAGTTTCTAAATGCTGTCCTTTCAGAGAAAATCACTTTCCTTTGAAAGTGCCTTAAGCAACTTGCAAGCATTCAAAAGAAACTCACATGTGTTTCTCTGAAAGAGAAGCAGTCTGTTCCAACACTTCAATTCACTGTGCGAAGTGAATGGAGTGTTGCTTCACTTTCTAAATGCTGTCCTTTCAGAGAAAATCACTTTCCTTTGAACGTGCCTTAAGCTACTTACAAGCATTCACCAGAAACTCACATGCGTTTCTCTGAAAGAGAAGCAGTCTGTTCCAATACTTCAATTCACTCTGCGAAGTGAATGGAGTGTTGCTTCACTTTCTAAATGCTGTCCTTTCAGAGAAAATCACTTTCCTTTGAAAGTGCCTTAAGCTACTTACAAGCATTCAACAGAAACTCACATGCATTTCTCTGAAAGAGAAGCAGTCTGTTCCAACACTTAAATTCACTGTGCGAAGTGAATGGAGTGTTGCTTCACTTTCTAAATGCTGTCCTTTCAGAGAAAATCACTTTCCTTTGAAAGTGCCTTAAGCTACTTACAAGCATTCACCAGAAACTCACTTGCGTTTCTCTGAAAGAGAAACAGTCTGTTCCAACACTTCAATTCACTGTGCGAAGTGAATGGAGTGTTGCTTCACTTTCTAAATGCTGTCCTTTCAGAGAAAATCACTTTCCTTTGAAAGTGCCTTAAGCTACTTGCAAGCATCAGGAAGAAACTCACATGCGTTTCTCTGAAAGAGAAGCAGTCTGTTCCAACACTTCAATTCACGGTGCGAAGTGAATGGAGTGTTGCCTCACTTTCTAAATGCTGTCCTTTCAGAGAAAATCACTTTCCTTTGAAAGTGCCTTAAACTACTTTCAAGCATTCACAAAAAACCCACATGCGTTTCTCTGAAAGAGAAGCAGTCTGTTCCAACACTTCAATTCACTGTGCGAAGTGAATGGAGTGTTGCTTCACTTTCTAAATGCTGTCCTTTCAGAGAAAATCCCTTTCCTTTGAATGTGCCTTAAGCTACTTACAAGCATTCAACAGAAACTCACATGCATTTCTCTGAAAGAGAAGCAGTCTGTTCCAACACTTCAATTCACTGTACAAAGTGAATGGAGTGTTGCTTCACTTTTTAAATGCTGTCCTTTCAGAGAAAATCACTTTCCTTTGAAAGTGCCTTAAGCAACTTGCAAGCATTCACAAGAAACACTAATGCGTTTCTATGAATGAGAAGCACTCTGTTCCAACACTTCAATTCACTGCACGAAGGGAATGGAGTGTTGCTTCACTTTCTAAATGCTGTCCTTTCAGAGAAAATCACTTTCCTTTGAAAGTGCCTTAAGCTACTTACAAGCATTCACCAGAAACTCACATGCGTTTCTCTGAAAGAGAAGCAGTCTGTTCCAACACTTCAATTCACTGTGCGAAGTGAATGGAGTGTTGCTTCACTTTCAAAATGCTGTCCTTTCAGAGAAAATCACTTTCCTTTGAAAGTGCCTTAAGCTACTTACAAGCATTCAACAGAAACTCACATGCGTTTCTCTTAAAGAGAAGCAGTCTGTTCCAACACTTCAATTCACTGTGCGAAGTGAGTGGAGTGTTGCTTCACTTTCTAAATGCTGTCCTTTAAGAGAAAATCACTTTCCTTTGAAAGTGCCTTAAGCTACTTGCAAGCATCAGGAAGAAACTCACATGCGTTTCTCTGAAAGAGAAGCAGTCTGTTCCAACACTTCAATTCACTGTGCGAAGTGAATGGAGTGTTGCTTCACTTTCTAAATGCTGTCCTTTCAGAGAAAATCACTTTCCTTTGAAAGTGCCTTAAGCTACTTACAAGCATTCACCAGAAACTCACATGCGTTTCTCTTAAAGAGAAGCAGTCTGTTACAACACTTCAATTCACTGTGCGAAGTGAATGGCGTGTTGCTTCAGTTTCTAAATGCTGTCCTTTCAGAGAAAATCACTTTCCTTTGAAAGTGCCTTAAGCAACTTGCAAGCATTCAAAAGAAACTCACATGCGTTTCTCTGAAAGAGAAGCAGTCTGTTCCAACACTTCAATTCACTGTGCGAAGTGAATGGAGTGTTGCTTCACTTTCTAAATGCTGTCCTTTCAGAGAAAATCACTTTCCTTTGAACGTGCCTTAAGCTACTTACAAGCATTCACCAGAAACTCACATGCGTTTCTCTGAAAGAGAAGCAGTCTGTTCCAATATTTCAATTCACTCTGCGAAGTGAATGGAGTGTTGCTTCACTTTCTAAATGCTGTCCTTTCAGAGAAAATCACTTTTCTTTGAAAGTGCCTTAAGCTACTTACAAGCATTCAACAGAAACTCACATGCATTTCTCTGAAAGAGAAGCAGTCTGTTCCAACACTTCAATTAACTGTGCGAAGTGAATGGAGTGTTGCTTCACTTTCTAAATGCTGTCCTTTCAGAGAAAATCACTTTCCTTTGAAAGTGCCTTAAGCTACTTACAAGCATTCACCAGAAACTCACATGCGTTTCTCTGAAAGAGAAACAGTCTGTTCCAACACTTCAATTCACTGTGCGAAGTGAATGGAGTGTTGCTTCACTTTCTAAATGCTGTCCTTTCAGAGAAAATCACTTTCCTTTGAAAGTGCCTTAAGCTACTTGCAAGCATCAGGAAGAAACTCACATGCGTTTCTCTGAAAGAGAAGCAGTCTGTTCCAACACTTCAATTCACTGTGCGAAGTGAATGGAGTGTTGCTTCACTTTCTAAATGCTGTCCTTTCAGAGAAAATCACTTTCCTTTGAAAGTGCCTTAAGCTATTTGCAAGCATTAGGAAGAAACACACATGCGTTTCTCTGAAAGAGAAGCAGTCTGTTCCAACACTTCAATTCACGGTGCGAAGTGAATGGAGTGTTGCCTCACTTTCTAAATGCTGTCCTTTCAGAGAAAATCACTTTCCTTTGAAAGTGCCTTAAACTACTTTCAAGCATTCACAAAAAACTCACATGCGCTTCTCTGAAAGAGAAGCAGTCTGTTCCAACACTTCAATTCACTGTGCGAAGTGAATGGAGTGTTGCTTCACTTTCTAAATGCTGTCCTTTCAGAGAAAATCCCTTTCCTTTGAATGTGCCTTAAGCTACTTACAAGCATTCAACAGAAACTCACATGCATTTCTCTGAAAGAGAAGCAGTCTGTTCCAACACTTCAATTCACTGTACAAAGTGAATGGAGTGTTGCTTCACTTTCTAAATGCTGTCCTTTCAGAGAAAATCACTTTCCTTTGAAAGTGCCTTAAGCAACTTGCAAGCATTCACAAGAAACACTAATGCGTTTCTATGAATGAGAAGCACTCTGTTCCAACACTTCAATTCACTGCACGAAGGGAATGGAGTGTTGCTTCACTTTCTAAATGCTGTCCTTTCAGAGAAAATCACTTTCCTTTGAAAGTGCCTTAAGCTACTTGCAAGCATCAGGAAGAAACTCACATGCGTTTCTCTGAAAGAGAAGCAGTCTGTTCCAACACTTCAATTCACTGTGCGAAGTGAATGGAGTGTTGCTTCACTTTCAAAATGCTGTCCTTTCAGAGAAAATCACTTTCCTTTGAAAGTGCCTTAAGCTACTTACAAGCATTCAACAGAAACTCACATGCGTTTCTCTTAAAGAGAAGCAGTCTGTTCCAACACTTCAATTCACTGTGCGAAGTGAATGGAGTGTTGCTTCACTTTCTAAATGCTGTCCTTTAAGAGAAAATCACTTTCCTTTGAAAGTGCCTTAAGCTACTTGCAAGCATCAGGAAGAAACTCACATGCGTTTCTCTGAAAGAGAAGCAGTCTGTTCCAACACTTCAATTCACTGTGCAAAGTGAATGGAGTATTGCTTCACTTTCTAAATGCTGTCCTTTCAGAGAAAATCACTTTCCTTTGAATGTGCATTAAGCTACTTGCAAGCATTCACAAGAAACACTAATGCGTTTCTATGAAAGAGAAGCAGTCTGTTCCAACACTTCAATTTATTGTGCGAAGGGAATGGAGTGTTGCTTCACTTTCTAAATGCTGTCCTTTCAGAGAAAATCACTTTCCTTTGAAAGTGCATTAAACTACTTTCAAGCATTCATAAAAAACTCACATGCGTTTCTCTGAAAGAGAAGCAGTCTGTTACAACACTTCAATTCACTGTGCGAAGTGAATGGAGTGTTGCCTCACATTCTAAATGCTGTCCTTTCAGAGAAAATCACTTTCCATTGAAAGTGCCTTAAACTACTTTCAAGCATTCACAAAAAACTCACATGCGTTTCTCTGAAAGAGAAGCAGTCTGTTCCAACACTTCAATTCACTGTGCGAAGTGAATGGAGTGTTGCTTCACTTTCTAAATGCTGTCCTTTCAGAGAAAATCACTTTCCTTTGAAAGTGCCTTAAGCTACTTACAAGCATTCACCAGAAATTCACATGCGTTTCTCTGAAAGAGAAGCAGTCTGTTCCAACAATTCAATTCACTGTGCGAAGTGAATGGAGTGTTGCTTCACTTTCTAAATGCTGTCCTTTCAGAGAAAATCACTTTCCTTTGAATGTGCCTTAAGCTACTTGCAAGCATTCACAAGAAACACTAATGCGTTTCTATGAAAGAGAAGCAGTCTGTTCCAACACTTCAATTTTTTGTGCGAAGGGAATGGAGTGTTGCTTCACTTTCTAAATGCTGTCCTTTCAGAGAAAATCACTTTCCTTTGAAAGTGCATTAAACTACTTTCAAGCATTCATAAAAAACTCACATGCGTTTCTCTGAAAGAGAAGCAGTCTGTTCCAACACTTCAATTCACTGTGCGAAGTGAATGGAGTGTTGCTTCACTTTCTAAATGCTGTCCTTTCAGAGAAAATCACTTTCCTTTGAAAGTGCCTTAAGCTACTTACAAGCATTCACCAGAAACTCACATGCGTTTCTCTGAAAGAGAAGCAGTCTGTTCCAACACTTCAATTCACTGTGCGAAGTGAATGGAGTGTTGCTTCACTTTCTAAATGCTGTCCTTTCAGAGAAAATCACTTTCCTTTGAAAGTGCCTTAAGCTACTTACAAGCATTCACCTGAAATTCACATGCGTTTCTCTTAAAGAGAAGCAGTCTGTTCCAACACTTCAATTCACTGTACGAAGTGAATGGCCTGTTGCTTCAGTTTCTAAATGCTGTCCTTTCAGAGAAAATCACTTTCCTTTGAAAGTGCCTTAAGCTACTTGCAAGCATCAGGAAGAAACTCACATGCGTTTCTCTGAAAGAGAAGCAGTCTGTTCCAACACTTCAATTCACTGTGCGAAGTGAATGGAGTGTTGCTTCACTTTCTAAATGCTGTCCTTTCAGAGAAAATCACTTTCCTTTGAAAGTGCCTTAAGCTATTTGCAAGCATTAGGAAGAAACTCACATGCGTTTCTCTGAAAGAGAAGCAGTCTGTTCCAACACTTCAATTCACTGTGCGAAGTGAATGGAGTGTTGCCTCACTTTCTAAATGCTGTCCTTTCAGAGAAAATCACTTTCCATTGAAAGTGCCTTAAACTACTTTCAAGCATTCACAAAAAACTCACATGCGTTTCTCTGAAAGAGAAGCAGTCTGTTCCAACACTTCAATTCACTGTGCGAAGTGAATGGAGTGTTGCTTCACTTTCTAAATGCTGTCCTTTCAGAGAAAATCCCTTTCCTTTGAATGTGCCTTAAGCTACTTACAAGCATTCAACAGAAACTCACATGCATTTCTCTGAAAGAGAAGCAGTCTGTTCCAACACTTCAATTCACTGTACAAAGTGAATGGAGTGTTGCTTCACTTTCTAAATGCTGTCCTTTCAGAGAAAATCACTTTCCTTTGAAAGTGCCTTAAGCAACTTGCAAGCATTCACAAGAAACACTAATGCGTTTCTATGAATGAGAAGCACTCTGTTCCAACACTTCAATTCACTGCACGAAGGGAATGGAGTGTTGCTTCACTTTCTAAATGCTGTCCTTTCAGAGAAAATCACTTTCCTTTGAAAGTGCCTTAAGCTACTTACAAGCATTCACCAGAAACTCACATGCGTTTCTCTGAAAGAGAAGCAGTCTGTTCCAACACTTCAATTCACTGTGCGAAGTGAATGGAGTGTTGCTTCACTTTCTAAATGCTGTCCTTTCAGAGAAAATCACTTTCCTTTGAAAGTGCCTTAAGCTACTTACAAACATTCACCAGAAACTCACATGCGTTTCTCTGAAAGAGAAGCAGTCTGTTCCAACACTTCAATTCACTGTGCGAAGTGAATGGAGTGTTGCTTCACTTTCTAAATGCTGTCCTTTCAGAGAAAATCACTTTCCTTTGAATGTGCCTTAAGCTACTTGCAAGCATTCACAAGAAACACTAATGCGTTTCTATGAAAGAGAAGCAGTCTGTTCCAACACTTCAATTTATTGTGCGAAGGGAATGGAGTGTTGCTTCACTTTCTAAATGCTGTCCTTTCAGAGAAAATCACTTTCCTTTGAAAGTGCATTAAACTACTTTCAAGCATTCATAAAAAACTCACATGCGTTTCTCTGAAAGAGAAGCAGTCTGTTCCAACACTTCAATTCACTGTGCGAAGTGAATGGAGTGTTGCCTCACTTTCTAAATGCTGTCCTTTCAGAGAAAATCACTTTCCATTGAAAGTGCCTTAAACTACTTTCAAGCATTCACAAAAAACTCACATGCGTTTCTCTGAAAGAGAAGCAGTCTGTTCCAACACTTCAATTCACTGTGCGAAGTGAATGGAGTGTTGCTTCACTTTCTAAATGCTGTCCTTTCAGAGAAAATCCCTTTCCTTTGAATGTGCCTTAAGCTACTTACAAGCATTCAACAGAAACTCACATGCATTTCTCTGAAAGAGAAGCAGTCTGTTCCAACACTTCAATTCACTGTACAAAGTGAATGGAGTGTTTCTTCACTTTCTAAATGCTGTCCTTTCAGAGAAAATCACTTTCCTTTGAAAGTGCCTTAAGCTACTTACAAGCATTCACCAGAAACTCACATGCGTTTCTCTGAAAGAGAAGCAGTCTGTTCCAACACTTCAATTCACTGTGCGAAGTGAATGGCGTGTTGCTTCAGTTTCTAAATGCTGTCCTTTCAGAGAAAATCACTTTCCTTTGAAAGTGCCTTAAGCAACTTGCAAGCATTCAAAAGAAACTCACATGCGTTTCTCTGAAAGAGAAGCAGTCTGTTCCAACACTTCAATTCACTGTGCGAAGTGAATGGAGTGTTGCTTCACTTTCTAAATGCTGTCCTTTCAGAGAAAATCACTTTCCTTTGAACGTGCCTTAAGCTACTTACAAGCATTCACCAGAAACTCACATGCGTTTCTCTGAAAGAGAAGCAGTCTGTTCCAACACTTCAATTCACTGTGCGAAGTGAATGGAGTGTTGTTTCACTTTCTAAATGCTGTCCTTTCAGAGAAAATCACTTTCCTTTGAAAGTGCCTTAAGCTACTTACAAGCATTCACCAGAAACTCACATGCGTTTCTCTGAAAGAGAAGCAGTCTGTTCCAATACTTCAATTCACTCTGCGAAGTGAATGGAGTGTTGCTTCACTTTCTAAATGCTGTCCTTTCAGAGAAAATCACTTTCTTTGGAAAGTGCCTTAAGCTACTTACAAGCATTCAACTTAAACTCACATGCATTTCTCTGAAAGAGAAGCAGTCTGTTCTAACACTTCAATTCACTGTGCGAAGTGAATGGAGTGTTGCTTCACTTTCTAAATGCTGTCCTTTCAGAGAAAATCACTTTCCTTTGAAAGTGCCTTAAGCTACTTACAAGCATTCACCAGAAACTCACATGCTTTTCTCTGATAGAGAAGCAGTCTGTTCCAACACTTCAATTCACTGTGCGAAGTGAATGGAGTGTTGCTTCACTTTCTAAATGCTGTCCTTTCAGAGAAAATCACTTTCCTTTGAAAGTGCCTTAAGCTACCTGCAAGCATCAGGAAGAAACTCACATGCGTTTCTGTGAAAGAGAAGCAGTCTGTTCCAACACTTCAATTCACTGTGCGAAGTGAATGGAGTGTTGTTTCACTTTCTAAATGCTGTCCTTTCAGAGAAAATCACTTTCCTTTGAATGTGCCTTAAGCTACTTGCAAGCATTCACAAGAAACACTAATGCGTTTCTATGAAAGAGAAGCAGTTTGTTCCAACACTTCAATTTATTGTGCGAAGGGAATGGAGTGTTGCTTCACTTTCCAAATGCTGTCCTTTCAGAGAAAATCACTTTCCTTTGAAAGTGCATTAAACTACTTTCAAGCATTCATAAAAAACTCACATGCGTTTCTCTGAAAGAGAAGCAGTCTGTTCCAACACTTCAATTCACTGTGCGAAGTGAATGGAGTGTTGCCTCACTTTCTTAATGCTGTCCTTTCAGAGAAAATCACTTTCCATTGAAAGTGCCTTAAACTACTTTCAAGCATTCACAAAAAACTCACATGCGTTTCTCTGAAAGAGAAGCAGTCTGTTCCAACACTTCAATTCACTGTGCGAAGTGAATGGAGTGTTGCTTCACTTTCTAAATGCTGTCCTTTCAGAGAAAATCCCTTTCCTTTGAATGTGCCTTAAGCTACTTACAAGCATACAACAGAAACTCACATGCATTTCTCTGAAAGAGAAGCAGTCTGTTCCAACACTTCAATTCACTGTACAAAGTGAATGGAGTGTTGCTTCACTTTCTAAATGCTGTCCTTTCAGAGAAAATCACTTTCCTTTGAAAGTGCCTTAAACTACTTTCAAGCATTCTCAAAAAACTCACATGCGTTTCTCTGAAAGACCAGCAGTGTGTTCCAACACTCCAATTCACTGTGCGAAGTGAATGGAGTGTTGCTTCAGTTTCTAAATGCTGTCCTTTCAGAGAAAATCACTTTCCTTTGAAAGTGCCTTAAGCGACTTGCAATAATTCACAAGAAACTCACATGCGTTTCTCTGAAAGAGAAGCAGTCTGTTCCAACACTTCAATTCACTGTGCGAAGTGAATGGAGTGTTGCTTCACTTTCTAAATGCTGTCCTTTCAGAGAAAATCACTTTCCTTTGAAAGTGCCTTAAGCTACTTACAAGCATTCACCAGAAACTCACATGCGTTTCTCTGAAAGAGAAGCAGTCTGTTCCAACACTTCAATTCACTGTGCGAAGTGAATGGAGTGTTGCTTCACTTTCTAAATGCTGTCCTTTCAGAGAAAATCACTTTCCTTTGAAAGTGCCTTAAGCTACTTACAAGCATTCACCAGAAACTCACATGCGTTTCTCTTAAAGAGAAGCAGTCTGTTACAACACTTCAATTCACTGTGCGAAGTGAATGGCGTGTTGCTTCAGTTTCTAAATGCTGTCCTTTCAGAGAAAATCACTTTCCTTTGAAAGTGCCTTAAGCAACTTGCAAGCATTCAAAAGAAACTCACATGCGTTTCTCTGAAAGAGAAGCAGTCTGTTCCAACACTTCAATTCACTGTGCGAAGTGAATGGAGTGTTGCTTCACTTTCTAAATGCTGTCCTTTCAGAGAAAATCACTTTCCTTTGAACGTGCCTTAAGCTACTTACAAGCATTCACCAGAAACTCACATGCGTTTCTCTGAAAGAGAAGCAGTCTGTTCCAATACTTCAATTCACTCTGCGAAGTGAATGGAGTGTTGCTTCACTTTCTAAATGCTGTCCTTTCAGAGAAAATCACTTTCCTTTGAAAGTGCCTTAAGCTACTTACAAGCATTCAACAGAAACTCACATGCATTTCTCTGAAAGAGAAGCAGTCTGTTCCAACACTTCAATTAACTGTGCGAAGTGAATGGAGTGTTGCTTCACTTTCTAAATGCTGTCCTTTCAGAGAAAATCACTTTCCTTTGAAAGTGCCTTAAGCTACTTACAAGCATTCACCAGAAACTCACATGCGTTTCTCTGAAAGAGAAGCAGTCTGTTCCAACACTTCAATTCACTGTGCGAAGTGAATGGAGTGTTGCTTCACTTTCTAAATGCTGTCCTTTCAGAGAAAATCACTTTCCTTTGAAAGTGCCTTAAGCTACTTGCAAGCATCAGGAAGAAACTCACATGCGTTTCTCTGAAAGAGAAGCAGTCTGTTCCAACACTTCAATTCACTGTGCGAAGTGAATGGAGTGTTGCTTCACTTTCTAAATGCTGTCCTTTCAGAGAAAATCACTTTCCTTTGAAAGTGCCTTAAGCTATTTGCAAGCATTAGGAAGAAACACACATGCGTTTCTCTGAAAGAGAAGCAGTCTGTTCCAACACTTCAATTCACGGTGCGAAGTGAATGGAGTGTTGCCTCACTTTCTAAATGCTGTCCTTTCAGAGAAAATCACTTTCCTTTGAAAGTGCCTTAAACTACTTTCAAGCATTCACAAAAAACTCACATGCGTTTCTCTGAAAGAGAAGCAGTCTGTTCCAACACTTCAATTCACTGTGCGAAGTGAATGGAGTGTTGCTTCACTTTCTAAATGCTGTCCTTTCAGAGAAAATCCCTTTCCTTTGAATGTGCCTTAAGCTACTTACAAGCATTCAACAGAAACTCACATGCATTTCTCTGAAAGAGAAGCAGTCTGTTCCAACACTTCAATTCACTGTACAAAGTGAATGGAGTGTTGCTTCACTTTCTAAATGCTGTCCTTTCAGAGAAAATCACTTTCCTTTGAAAGTGCCTTAAGCAACTTGCAAGCATTCACAAGAAACACTAATGCGTTTCTATGAATGAGAAGCACTCTGTTCCAACACTTCAATTCACTGCACGAAGGGAATGGAGTGTTGCTTCACTTTCTAAATGCTGTCCTTTCAGAGAAAATCACTTTCCTTTGAAAGTGCCTTAAGCTACTTACAAGCATTCACCAGAAACTCACATGCGTTTCTCTGAAAGAGAAGAAGTCTGTTCCAACACTTCAATTCACTGTGCGAAGTGAATGGAGTGTTGCTTCACTTTCAAAATGCTGTCCTTTCAGAGAAAATCACTTTCCTTTGAAAGTGCCTTAAGCTACTTACAAGCATTCACCAGAAACTCACATGCGTTTCTCTTAAAGAGAAGCAGTCTGTTCCAACACTTCAATTCACTGTGCGAAGTGAATGGAGTGTTGCTTCACTTTCTAAATGCTGTCCTTTAAGAGAAAATCACTTTCCTTTGAAAGTGCCTTAAGCTACTTGCAAGCATCAGGAAGAAACTCACATGCGTTTCTCTGAAAGAGAAGCAGTCTATTCCAACACTTCAATTCACTGTGCGAAGTGAATGGAGTGTTGCTTCACTTTCTAAATGCTGTCCTTTCAGAGAAAATCACTTTCCTTTGAATGTGCATTAAGCTACTTGCAAGCATTCACAAGAAACACTAATGCGTTTCTATGAAAGAGAAGCAGTCTGTTCCAACACTTCAATTTATTGTGCGAAGGGAATGGAGTGTTGCTTCACTTTCGAAATGCTGTCCTTTCAGAGAAAATCACTTTCCTTTGAAAGTGCCTTAAACTACTTTCAAGCATTCATAAAAAACTCACATGCGTTTCTCTGAAAGAGAAGCAGTCTGTTCCAACACTTCAATTCACTGTGCGAAGTGAATGGAGTGTTGCCTCACATTCTAAATGCTGTCCTTTCAGAGAAAATCACTTTCCATTAAAAGTGCCTTAAACTACTTTCAAGCATTCACAAAAAACTCACATGCGTTACTCTGAAAGAGAAGCAGTCTGTTCCAACACTTCAATTCACTGTGCGAAGTGAATGGAGTGTTGCTTCACTTTCTAAATGCTGTCCTTTCAGAGAAAATCACTTTCCTTAGAAAGTGCCTTAAGCTACTTACAAGCATTCACCAGAAACTCACATGCGTTTCTCTGAAAGAGAAGCAGTCTGTTCCAACACTTCAATTCACTGTGCGAAGTGAATGGAGTGTTGCTTCACTTTCTAAATGCTGTCCTTTCAGAGAAAATCACTTTCCTTTGAAAGTGCCTTAAGCTACTTACAAGCATTCATCAGAAACTCACATGCGTTTCTCTTAAAGAGAAGCAGTCTGTTCCAACACTTCAATTCACTGTGCGAAGTGAATTGCGTGTTGCTTCAGTTTCTAAATGCTGTCCTTTCAGAAAAAATCACTTTCCTTTGAAAGTGCCTTAAGCAACTTGCAAGCATTCAAAAGAAACTCACATGGGTTTCTCTGAAAGAGAAGCAGTCTGTTCCAACACTTCAATTCACTGTGCGAAGTGAATGGAGTGTTGCTTCACTTTCTAAATGCTGTCCTTTCAGAGAAAATCACTTTCCTTTGAACGTGCCTTAAGCTACTTACAAGCATTCACTAGAAACTCACATGCGTTTCTCTGAAAGAGAAGCAGTCTGTTCCAATACTTCAATTCACTCTGCGAAGAGAATGGAGTGTTGCTTCACTTTCTAAATGCTGTCCTTTCAGAGAAAATCACTTTCCTTTGAAAGTGCCTTAAGCTACTTACAAGCATTCACCAGAAACTCACATGCGTTTCTCTGAAAGAGAAGCAGTCTGTTCCAACACTTCAATTCACTCTGCGAAGTGAATGGAGTGTTGCTTCACTTTCTAAATGCTGTCCTTTCAGAGAAAATCACTTTCCTTTGAAAGTGCCTTAAGCTACTTACAAGCATTCACCAGAAACTCACATGCGTTTCTCTTAAAGAGAAGCAGTCTGTTCCAACACTTCAATTCACTGTGCGAAGTGAATTGCGTGTTGCTTCAGTTTCTAAATGCTGTCCTTTCAGAGAAAATCACTTTCCTTTGAAAGTGCCTTAAGCAACTTGCAAGCATTCAAAAGAAACTCACATGGGTTTCTCTGAAGAGAAGCAGTCTGTTCCAACACTTCAATTCACTGTGCGAAGTGAATGGAGTGTTGCTTCACTTTCTAAATGCTGTCCTTTCAGAGAAAATCACTTTCCTTTGAACGTGCCTTAAGCTACTTACAAGCATTCACTAGAAACTCACATGCGTTTCTCTGAAAGAGAAGCAGTCTGTTCCAATACTTCAATTCACTCTGCGAAGAGAATGGAGTGTTGCTTCACTTTCTAAATGCTGTCCTTTCAGAGAAAATCACTTTCCTTTGAAAGTGCCTTAAGCTACTTACAAGCATTCAACAGAAACTCACATGCATTTCTCTGAAAGAGAAGCAGTCTGTTCCAACACTTCAATTCACTCTGCGAAGTGAATGGAGTGTTGCTTCACTTTCTAAATGCTGTCCTTTCAGAGAAAATCACTTTCCTTTGAAAGTGCCTTAAGCTACTTACAAGCATTCACCAGAAATTCACATGCGTTTCTCTGAAAGAGAAGCAGTCTGTTCCAACACTTCAATTCACTGTGCGAAGTGAATGGAGTGTTGCTTCACTTTCTAAATGCTGTCCTTTCAGAGAAAATCACTTTCCTTTGAAAGTGCCTTAAGCTACTTACAAGCATTCACCAGAAACTCACATGCGTTTCTCTGAAAGAGAAGCAGTCTGTTCCAATACTTCAATTCACTCTGCGAAGTGAATGGAGTGTTGCTTCACTTTCTAAATGCTGTCCTTTCAGAGAAAATCACTTTCTTTGGAAAGTGCCTTAAGCTACTTACAAGCATTCAACTTAAACTCACATGCATTTCTCTGAAAGAGAAGCAGTCTGTTCTAACACTTCAATTCACTGTGCGAAGTGAATGGAGTGTTGCTTCACTTTCTAAATGCTGTCCTTTCAGAGAAAATCACTTTCTTTTGAAAGTGCCTTAAGCTACTTACAAGCATTCACCAGAAACTCACATGCTTTTCTCTGATAGAGAAGCAGTCTGTTCCAACACTTCAATTCACTGTGTGAAGTGAATGGAGTGTTGCTTCACTTTCTAAATCCTGTCCTTTCAGAGAAAATCACTTTCCTTTGAAAGTGCCTTAAGCTACTTGCAAGCATCAGGAAGAAACTCACATGCGTTTCTCTGAAAGAGAAGCAGTCTGTTCCAACACTTCAATTCACTGTGCGAAGTGAATGGAGTGTTGCTTCACTTTCTAAATGCTGTCCTTTCAGAGAAAATCACTTTCCTTTGAATGTGCCTTAAGCTACTTGCAAGCATTCACAAGAAACACTAATGCGTTTCTATGAAAGAGAAGCAGTCTGTTCCAACACTTCAATTTTTTGTGCGAAGGGAATGGAGTGTTGCTTCACTTTCTAAATGCTGTCCTTTCAGAGAAAATCACTTTCCTTTGAAAGTGCATTAAACTACTTTCAAGCATTCATAAAAAACTCACATGCGTTTCTCTGAAAGAGAAGCAGTCTGTTCCAACACTTCAATTCACTGTGCGAAGTGAATGGAGTGTTGCTTCACTTTCTAAATGCTGTCCTTTCAGAGAAAATCACTTTCCTTTGAAAGTGCCTTAAGCTACTTACAAGCATTCACCAGAAACTCACATGCGTTTCTCTGAAAGAGAAGCAGTCTGTTCCAACACTTCAATTCACTGTGCGAAGTGAATGGAGTGTTGCTTCACTTTCTAAATGCTGTCCTTTCAGAGAAAATCACTTTCCTTTGAAAGTGCCTTAAGCTACTTACAAGCATTCACCTGAAATTCACATGCGTTTCTCTGAAAGAGAAGCAGTCTGTTCCAACACTTCAATTCACTGTGCGAAGTGAATGGCGTGTTGCTTCAGTTTCTAAATGCTGTCCTTTCAGAGAAAATCACTTTCCTTTGAAAGTGCCTTAAGCAACTTGCAAGCATTCAAAAGAAACTCACATGCGTTTCTCTGAAAGAGAAGCAGTCTGTTCCAACACTTCAATTCACTGTGCGAAGTGAATGGAGTGTTGCTTCACTTTCTAAATGCTGTCCTTTCAGAGAAAATCACTTTCCTTTGAACGTTCCTTAAGCTACTTACAAGCATTCACCAGAAACTCACATGCGTTTCTCTGAAAGAGAAGCAGTCTGTTCCAATACTTCAATTCACTCTGCGAAGTGAATGGAGTGTTGCTTCACTTTCTAAATGCTGTCCTTTCAGAGAAAATCACTTTCCTTTGAAAGTGCCTTAAGCTACTTACAAGCATTCAACAGAAACTCACATGCATTTCTCTGAAAGAGAAGCAGTCTGTTCCAACACTTCAATTAACTGTGCGAAGTGAATGGAGTGTTGCTTCACTTTCTAAATGCTGTCCTTTCAGAGAAAATCACTTTCCTTTGAAAGTGCCTTAAGCTACTTACAAGCATTCACAAGAAATACTAATGCGTTTCTCTGAAAGAGAAACAGTCTGTTCCAACACTTCAATTCACTGTGCGAAGGGAATGGAGTGTTGCTTCACTTTCTAAATGCTGTCCTTTCAGAGAAAATCACTTTCCTTTGAAAGTGCCTTAAGCTACTTGCAAGCATCAGGAAGAAACTCACATGCGTTTCTCTGAAAGAGAAGCAGTCTGTTCCAACACTTCAATTCACTGTGCGAAGTGAATGGAGTGTTGCTTCACTTTCTAAATGCTGTCCTTTCAGAGAAAATCACTTTCCTTTGAAAGTGCCTTAAGCTATTTGCAAGCATTAGGAAGAAACTCACATGCGTTTCTCTGAAAGAGAAGCAGTCTGTTCCAACACTTCAATTCACTGTGCGAAGTGAATGGAGTGTTGCTTCACTTTCTAAATGCTGTCCTTTCAGAGAAAATCACTTTCCTTTGAAAGTGCCTTAAGCTACTTACAAGCATTCACCTGAAATTCACATGCGTTTCTCTGAAAGAGAAGCAGTCTGTTCCAACACTTCAATTCACTGTGCGAAGTGAATGGCGTGTTGCTTCAGTTTCTAAATGCTGTCCTTTCAGAGAAAATCACTTTCCTTTGAAAGTGCCTTAAGCAACTTGCAAGCATTCAAAAGAAACTCACATGCGTTTCTCTGAAAGAGAAGCAGTCTGTTCCAACACTTCAATTCACTGTGCGAAGTGAATGGAGTGTTGCTTCACTTTCTAAATGCTGTCCTTTCAGAGAAAATCACTTTCCTTTGAACGTTCCTTAAGCTACTTACAAGCATTCACCAGAAACTCACATGCGTTTCTCTGAAAGAGAAGCAGTCTGTTCCAATACTTCAATTCACTCTGCGAAGTGAATGGAGTGTTGCTTCACTTTCTAAATGCTGTCCTTTCAGAGAAAATCACTTTCCTTTGAAAGTGCCTTAAGCTACTTACAAGCATTCAACAGAAACTCACATGCATTTCTCTGAAAGAGAAGCAGTCTGTTCCAACACTTCAATTAACTGTGCGAAGTGAATGGAGTGTTGCTTCACTTTCTAAATGCTGTCCTTTCAGAGAAAATCACTTTCCTTTGAAAGTGCCTTAAGCTACTTACAAGCATTCACAAGAAATACTAATGCGTTTCTCTGAAAGAGAAACAGTCTGTTCCAACACTTCAATTCACTGTGCGAAGGGAATGGAGTGTTGCTTCACTTTCTAAATGCTGTCCTTTCAGAGAAAATCACTTTCCTTTGAAAGTGCCTTAAGCTACTTGCAAGCATCAGGAAGAAACTCACATGCGTTTCTCTGAAAGAGAAGCAGTCTGTTCCAACACTTCAATTCACTGTGCGAAGTGAATGGAGTGTTGCTTCACTTTCTAAATGCTGTCCTTTCAGAGAAAATCACTTTCCTTTGAAAGTGCCTTAAGCTATTTGCAAGCATTAGGAAGAAACTCACATGCGTTTCTCTGAAAGAGAAGCAGTCTGTTCCAACACTTCAATTCACTGTGCGAAGTGAATGGAGTGTTGCCTCACTTTCTAAATGCTGTCCTTTCAGAGAAAATCACTTTCCATTGAAAGTGCCTTAAACTACTTTCAAGCATTCACAAAAAACTCACATGCGTTTCTCTGAAAGAGAAGCAGTCTGTTCCAACACTTCAATTCACTGTGCGAAGTGAATGGAGTGTTGCTTCACTTTCTAAATGCTGTCCTTTCAGAGAAAATCCCTTTCCTTTGAATGTGCCTTAAGCTACTTACAAGCATTCAACAGAAACTCACATGCATTTCTCTGAAAGAGAAGCAGTCTGTTCCAACACTTCAATTCACTGTACAAAGTGAATGGAGTGTTGCTTCACTTTCTAAATGCTGTCCTTTCAGAGAAAATCACTTTCCTTTGAAAGTGCCTTAAGCAAATTGCAAGCATTCACAAGAAACACTAATGCGTTTCTATGAATGAGAAGCACTCTGTTCCAACACTTCAA